>NW_027361707.1:57982500-58235000 GCF_039654945.1 Dendrobates tinctorius | reverse complement strand
CCTCAGTGAGGCCCGGCAGCAAATACCATAGGTCTCCACATGGCCAAGGCTCACCAGAAAAAAAAAAAAAACTGTAAGGCCTGTGATAATGTCACGGTCACGTGTCTCTGGGCACACAGCGGTTACCGCAAGGCGAACCCATAACACACGTGACCCTGGATACACCGCCTCCAGTGGGGCGCATTTAAATAATATAACGTGCAGGTGGATACGCCGCCTCCACCTGGCGAATTTAGGAATTACACGTTATACAATAATCTGATAATAAAGGGGGAACCTGGGTAACATTAACAATGGTGGGCCCTGCGATAGGGAATGGGGGACGTGGAGACCTCCTAAGCTCCCCTGAGCCAGTGTCCCTGCACTCCTTACGTTCCCTATACAGGCTCCGCACTTGTCGCCGCACACGTACCTTAAACCCTTGCTCACCCTGACCCTAAACCCTCACTAGGGAATAGGTCGGCGTGGAGACTAATCCCACCACTGCACTAACAACACACATGAGGAAAGAAGACAATACAGGGGAAACACCACTTAGCTTTGCTCTGTTGCGTACTCTCCTAGCAACAGAGCCCACCACCTGCGTGCATCTTCTCCTCCACCTGGATCCATCACCATAACAGGATCCTTCACCTTAGTGCAGCCTTGGAGCAGAGTCCACCACCAGTTGCTGCTGCTTAGTAACAGAGTCCCCAAGATGAGTCCAGCTTCTGCCACGAAGTCAAGCATGCTTGAGTCCAGCTCAGCAGCCAAGTCCCACATGGTGAGTGCCACTCTCCATAGTCGCCACTCCACCAGTCCATGCAGACACTTCCCGCTGACACCATCACTGCGACCCCACCACGCCATGCCAGCCCTTCGTCCAGACACCATAGCTGAAACACGTCCCCCCTGGCTAAGCTGTGCAGGACTCCTCTCCAGCTCCATCCTTCCACCAGGCTCTCAAACTCAGAGTGAACACAATCTCACAATATCACAGGCAGTGATTGCACACCCCTAGCACACCTTTATAGGGTGTCACACCTGATCCATAATTACGTGCACAAAAACCTAAAGTGCGATACCACTAACCACCACCGGGGACAGTCAAGACACCTTTGAACTTTACAAAGTAAAAAAAGTTCACTTTGTCCATTTTAAAACTGTCAGATCATGACAGTCAGGTGAATGAATCTCCTATGTCCCCACCCCATAGATCAAAAGGATCCCCCAACGAAAGCTTAGACCAGTGAGAGATGGAGAGGGAATGGTTTCTCTAACAGGTCCTCCCAATACTTCTCATTCTGCTAATAATACTGAGTTTTCAAGTTTTTACACTGGGGAGTCATCTGAGGTGGATGAGGGCCACATGGGTGCTCCTTCTTTTTCATCCTGGAAAAGTCTTCTTGCACAATTTCCCTCTACAGAAGATTTTAAATCCTTAATTGCTGAGGTACAGGAGACCTGTAGGTCTGAGACAGCCTGTATAAGACAAGACCTGCAGCACCAAGATGGCCATTTAGACTCAATAGAATGAGAACATTAAGGGGAACATGACAATACCAGAGCACCTGTGGCTGATCTACACTGATTATCCTCTTCACAACAGAGGTTTGTCAGAGAATTATGGGGACAACTGGAAGATCTGGATAATAGGGGGAGGAGGTGCAATATCAGAGTAAGGGGCATTCCGGAATATAATGAACAAGATAGCCCCAAATTAATCCTTCAGGAAATCTTTAATGCTGTGTTGAGAAAGCCTCCCTCAACTCCTATCAAATTTGACAGTGCTCATCGTGCCTTACAACCTAAGGAGTCAAACCCATATCCACGGGATATCATCTGCTGTCTCCATGATTATGAGACTAAGGAAAATTTTATGGCAAAGGCAATTATACAGAAAGAAATTTCTTATATGGGAACTGTGGTCTAACTGTTTCCGGATTTGTCTTGTTTCACACTACAGAAAAGAAAACACCTCAGACCTTTTCTTTCCATTTTGAAAGATTTTCGTATTCCATACAGATGGGGTTTCCCCTTTGCCCTGACGGCTCAAAGAGAAGGAATTTCAGCGACGCTACGTTCCCTGGAGGACCTTACAACTTTTTGTGAAGCTTTGGGTCTGCAGATACCCAAGATAGAGGACTGGGATGCTTCGCTGCTGCTTGGATCTCTGCTGCACCCTGTCTGGAACCAGAGAAAGAGAAATGAGCGGGGAGTCCCAAGAGAAACAGCGGATAAAAGAAAACAACCCTCCAATAGACTGCGTTGAAAGAGTCCTTCTAGGGGTTTGTCTGAATATAAAGTTATATGTCTTATAATATGCTAAAAATCTTTCTTTTAGCATCATTCTTATCTAAGCAAGCATTAGCTGCTACAGACACTTTCGTATATAAATATGCTTGCTTTTTGAAGCTGTTTAGCAGTTTTGTGGATTTATCCTCAGGGTGACATTTGTAGTGGTCTAGTAGTGTCCTGGCTCTTTGCTCTTTTTTATTTTCTTGTTTTCGGGCACATCAGTCTTTGGACCTTTCCCCTAGGAGAACTTTCTGGGGCTAAATTGTTATTCCTAGTGGGTTCAGTTTAGGCCACAGGAGTAGTCCTGGACTAGCAGTATCTTCCTAGGAATTATGGTACTTACCATATTTCTGTTGTGTATTTGTGTGTATGTTTTTTATAAGTTTTTACCTCCATCCCTCCCCACCCCTTTACATTTGCCCAGGCACAGCTGATGGGATGGAGGAATTATTTCAACAGTGGGTCCTGGTGGGTGGATGGTTTTGGGGTCCATGACTTATGTGAGTATCTCTTCTGTTCATCATGGCTCTCTTAATTTTATTGAATGTTAGGTGTCTCAATTCCCCTAGGAAACATAGGCTCACCTTAAAGGTACTAAAGTCTCAGAGAGCGGATATTGCTTTCATCCAAGAAACCCACTATGATAAGACTGGAACATTTAAGTTTGCCCTTGGCTCCTTTCCTGTGTCTTATTCGGCTTATAGCAATAATAACAGGGGAGGGGTTGTAATATTAATATCTTCACTCTGCCCTCTACAGGTGAAGAAGACACATATTGATCCTCGGGGCAAATTTATTGTGTTGGAGGCTTCTTTAAGGGGCAAGCCTTTTAATGTATGCAACTTATATGCCCCAAACACAGGACAGATTTGATTTTTCAGAAGAGCGTTCTCTCTTCTTAAGAAACTACTGCTGGAGGCTTTACTGATGGGAAGGGACTTTAACATTTCTTTTTCAGAGGATTTTGATAGACATTCCCTTGCGAATAGGCCCCCATCTCAGAATGTAACTAGATTCTTATTATATTTTAGAAAATTAATTAATTCCTTTTTTGATTTATGGATGATAGCTCAAAAATATCTCAGGAATCCATCCTTTCCTCAACCTACTAAAATACTTGTGCATACCCTCATCATCTCCTGCCTCGACTACAGCAACATCTTTTTCTGTGGCCTCCCTGCTAACACTCTTGCACCTCTTCAGTCCATCCTTAACTCTGCTGCCTGATTAATTCATCTCTCTCCTCGCTACTCCTCCACTTCTCCCCTCTACAAATCTCATCACTGGCTCCATTCCCTCAGTGTATCACGCTCAGATTGCTAATACTGACCTACAAAGCCATCAATAACCTGTCTCCTCCATATATCTCTGAACTAATCTCCTGATATTTTCCCTCATGTGATCTCTGGTCCTCCCAAGACCTCCTTCTCTCCTCCACACTTTTTCGCTCCTTACCTAATCACCTACAAGAACTCTCCCAAATATCCCCCATCCTCTTGAATTCTGTGCCTCAACACATCTAACTATCAACTACATTCCATTCCTTCAGATGCAATCTTCAAGAAAGCTTACAGTCTTGAATTAACCCACTCTCTCATCACCACTACCGGAGCTACTGCCTCACCAACACTGTAGCTGCTGCAACCCCCCAACCTACTGTCTCCTTCCCCACCATCCTGTAGATTGTAAGCCCGCAAGGGCAGGGTCCTCTCCCCACTGTATCAGTCTGTTATTGTTGGTTTGCTTACTGCAAATGATATCTGTAATTTGTATGTAACCCCTTCTCATGTACAGCACCATGGAATCAATGGTGCTATATAAATAATAATAATAATAATAATAAATAATGTAATCAAGTTATAAACAATTATTATGACTGCTGTAGGACACTAATTGAGGAAGCTCATCCATATTCAAAACATTGTTCATTAATACAGGACATATATATTTGTTACTGTTTGGGCGCTTTGGTGGATTTTATACGGTCCCTTTAATTGCAGGAAATCCTAAGAAAGATAGAACAATCAAGAGGATTAGTCAACTTTATGTATGGCAAGAAAAACAGTGTTAACTGTAGTAAAGTAAATATTTCAGAGAATGCATGAAGAAAACTCAGTAAAAAATGAAATTCTTAATTATAAATCAGTTTGGAGCGCTTCTATTAACTTTAAGAAACAAAGTTTATAAAATATCATGATGAGATAATACAGCAAGCGTTGCTTATTTGCAAAGTTATTGAACATAAAAATTCACATAATTGTTTCTTCACAGTGAGACACTTAAAAATAAATGGCTGCAGTTTACTATACCAATTTTATTGACTTTACCAAATCATCTTCAGTAATGAAAATAATAGGTTTACAAGATAAATGTAAATACATAGAGAACATACTTTGCTTTAAAATGTGATCAGAAGTTTAGTATCATCAGCTGGATATTTGTAACATTTTTACAATGGATAGTTTTCTAATAAACGTAGGAGTAGATGAATTATTACATAATGGTTTACAATGTGATCTGACATAAAAGGAACCTTATGCATTGTATTTTATGTCAGGTCACTTTATTGAAATTGCTGTGTTGTAATATGGATTCTTTATAGCAAGGCTAGGGTAGGCCATTTACAATAAGTAGTTGTAGAGGTTCTTGAGGAAAACTTTTTTGTTAAGGGAATACTTTTTTATTCCAAAGGATTCAAACAATAAAACATTAAACACACTGATACTCACCCTTTGCAGGCCCATTGATGTTTCACTGGTTATTTGTCTACTGGCTGCAACATTTAGGTCACGACTGTAAAGTGCATCACCACTGAAGCTCATCACTAAGCTCAACTGTTCATGCCTTTCACATCAGCAGAGTCACTGAGACTAGTGATTGGTTGCAGAGGTCCCGTGAAGTGATAGGCAAAATTGAACAGCAAAGTTCTGAGTCCGAGACATACTGTACTGGCACTGATCCCGAACACATACTTTTCCAGGAAGTCCATGTTACTGTTTGGGTTTGGCACCCAGAACATCAGGTGTTTCCCACTCTTTCATCTGCATGACACCATGAGAAACAATTTTGGCTCTAATTGGTGGTAAGACTAATTATCACTTCTCAGATAGCTGCAGTTCCCAGCCAGTCAGTCAAAATTTATCTCTGGTCACAGAGGCGTCGAATGATGTGAGCACTACTCCCATCAGCCAATGCCTGCTGTCACTGTTAGCAGAGAGAGCAGGCATCATTGATGGGAGTATTCATCAGCTGGCACCTGCATAATAAATAAAAAAAATTTTTTTCAAATAAAGTGGGATAGCTTCTATTTTTGACCACCAAAGGATACTGATCCCCAGCCTAAAAACAGCAGCCTGCAGCCACCACAGAAAAGGCACATCTATTATGGTATCATGGTTGTTTATTATTTTCTGTTTTTACTGGGGACAAAGGCTTCAATGGAATGGGCATAAGGTGAGTATAACTGTATTTTTATTTTAAAAACAGTTATAAAACAGGGTGTGGATTTTTAATTCAAATATAGGACTTTATTCTGGGTGTTTTTCATTTACAATATGACTATGGGGTTAGCAATGGAGAGGCGTCATATAGACACTTCTCCATTACTGACCTCTGAGCCTGATGTCACCTGACAATACAAATGTGACATCAACCTAACAACTATTACCTCACTTTCCACCACCACAGGCAAGTGGGAAGAGCCGGGAAAAGCTCCAGAATTTATGCACCTTTTCTGGGGTGGCAGTGGGCTGCTATTTTTTAGGTTGGGGGCAATATTTATGGCTTTTGACCAGCCTGAGAATATTAGCCCTCAGCTATCTGCTTTAGCTTGGCTGGTTGTCAAAAATGGGGGAACCCCACGCCGTTTTTCTAAATTATTTATTTAAATAATCTGCAACAATGAAGTGGTGACACATCTATTCTTAAAAACCAGCCATGATAAATCTGACATCTGAGGGTTGCAACCTGCAGCTGTCAGTTTTTCCATGCTGGTTATGAAACATAAAACATTTTTAGCGCAGGTGCCTGCTGATAAATACTCCCATCAACTGCACTTGCTCTTGCTGTTATCAGCGACAGCAGTTGTAGGTTGATGGGCATAGTACTCACATGAGCTGACATCTCTGTGAATGGCCATAAACTTTTTTCCCGCTTGTTTCAGCTGCTGGTTCAGGAACCACAGCTCTCTGACCTTCATAAATGATCTTACCACCAGCCAGAGGCAGTGTTTGCTGCACTGTCATGCATAACGGATGTTCTGGCCACCATTCATCTGAAAGGGGTCCGGGTTCAGGTTCTGGTACTGTTCTGGTACTGGACCCGAACATCATGCAATAGTTGTAACATCAGTCCAGCAGCCTATTAACCAAGACCAGGCTATGTGGGGGCTTGTACAGTATTTTGAGGCTATGTGGGGACTTATAGTGTATATAGGTTGGCTGTGTGCGACTCATCCTGTATATAGTAAGCTCTTTGGGGTTCACACTATATATTGTTGGCTATGGTGGGGGCTCATAATGTATGTGTACGGCTAAGTGGTGGCTCATACTGTGCATACGAGGCTATGTGGGGTACATACTGTACATAGAGAAGCTATGTGGTGGCTCAAATTGTATACAGGGAGTTATGTGTCACACACTAAAAGACACTTTCTTTTGCCAAAAAAAATAGTTTTTTTACTCACCATATTTGGAGACCTATAATTTTTGTATATTTCCCACTACAAAATCATACAGCGCCTTGCAAAAGAATTCGGCCCCCAGGAACTTTTCAATCTTTTCCCACATATCATGCTTCAAACGTAAAGATACCAAATGTAAATTTTTGGTGAAAAATCAACAACAAGTGTGACACACTTGTGAAGTTGAATGAAATTTATTGGTTATTTTACATTTTTGTGGAAATACAAAAACTGATAAGTGGGGCGTGCAATATTATTTGGCTTCTTTAACTTAATACTTTGTTGCGCCACCTTTTGTTGTGATTACAGCTGCAAGTTGCTTGGGGTTTGTCTCTATCAGTTTTGTACATCGACAGACTGAAATTCTTGCCCATCCTTGCCCATTCTTCCTTGGCAAACAGCTCGAGCTCAGTGAAGTTTGATGGAGATCATTTGTGAACAGCAGTTTTCAGCGCTTTCCACAGATTCTCAGTTGGATTCAGGTCTGGACTTTGACTTGACCATTCTAACACCTGGATACATTTATTTGTGAACCATTCCACTGTAGATTTTGCTTTATGTTTGGGATCATTGTCTTGTTGGAAGACAAATCTCCGTCCCAGTCTCAGGTCTTTTGCAGACTCCTACAGGTTTTCTTCAAGAATGGTCCTGTATTTGGCTCCATCCATCTTCCCATCAATTTTAACCAACTTCCCTGTCCCTGCTGAAGAAAAGCAGGCCCAAACCATGATGATGCCACCACCATGTTTGACAGTGGGGATGGTGTGTTCAGGGTAATGAGCTGTGTTGCCTTTATGCCAAACATATCGTTTGGCATTATTGCCAAAAAGTTCAATTTTGGTTTCATCTGACCAGAGCACCTTCTGCCACATGTTTGGTGTGTCTCCCAGGTGGCTTGTTGAGAAATTGCTTTCTTCTTGCCACTCTTCCATAAAGGCCAGATTTGTGCAGTGTACAACTTATTGTTGTCCTATGGACAGACTGTCCCACCTCAGCTGTAGATCTCTGCAGTTCATCCAGAGTGATCATGGGCCTCTTGGCTGCATCTCTGATAAGTGTTATGATTGTTTTAGATGAAAGTTTAGAGGGATGGCCAGGTCTTGGTAGATTTGCAGTGATATGAAACTCCTTCCATTTCAATATGATCACTTGCACAGTGCTCCTTGGGATGCTTAAAGTTTGGGAAATCATTTTGCATCCATATCCGGCTTTAAACTTCTCCACAACAGTGTCACGGACCTGCCTGTTGTGTTCCTTGGTCTTCATGATGCTCTCTGTGCTTCAAACAGAACCCTGAGACTATCACAGAGCAGGTGCATTTATACGGAGACTTGATTACACACAGGTGGATTATATTTATCATCATTAGTCATTTAGGACAACATTGGATCATTCAGAGATCCACAATGAACTTCTGGAGTCAGTTTTCTGCACTAAAAGTAAGGGGGCCGAATAATATTGCAGGCCTCACTTTTCAGTTTTTGCATATCCACAAAAAATTAAAATAACCAATAAATTTCGTTCAACTTCACAATTGTGTCCCACTTGTTGCTGATTCTTTACCAAAAATTTGCATTTGGTATCTTTATGTTTGAAGCATGATATGTGGGAAAAGGTTAAAAAGTTCCAGGGGGCCGAATAATTTTGCAAGGCACTGTATAAGAGCTTGTTTTTTGCAGGACAAGTAGATGTTTCGATTAGTACTGTTGTTGGACACACAACACATTTTGATCGTTTTCTATTCAAATTTTTGTGCTGCAGAATGAGCAAAAACCAACAATGCAGGATGTTTTTTCTTTATGGTCCCGGCGATGTTTGTGTGGGCACAGCTGCGCACCCCGCATCATTGCCATGACGTACCTATGACGTGCCATGACATAACTATACGTCATTG
Organism: Dendrobates tinctorius; assembly: GCF_039654945.1. NCBI lineage: Eukaryota > Metazoa > Chordata > Amphibia > Anura > Dendrobatidae > Dendrobates > Dendrobates tinctorius. The sequence continues at coordinate 58,226,148 of NW_027361707.1, read as the reverse complement.
TTTGTGAAGCCCTTCCTTACCATGATGCATGTATGTCAAATGACGTTAAGGGGTTAAAAGTAGTCTGTCAGGTTCAATATCACTATTAACCTTTAGATAATCTGTAGTTTATTGGTGTTATGCCCAGTCGCAGTATTGAATGTGTGGCACCTGGGAGAAAATTTACATTAATTCTCCTGGGAGCCCCAGCTTTCAGTCTTGCAGGAGTGTCCAAATTAACTATATGACCTTTGACACTCTCAGTGCTGGAATGAATGTGTTGCATGGATTTATGTCTTTTTACATCAATTAAGGAATTTGCTTTCAAGACCTTGTGGAGGCATCACAACGCATTAGGAGACCCCAATCAGAGGACTATAAAACATCCAGACTCCTTATCTATGAACTGGTCCAATATTTATGTTTCTCCCTCTCCCATATTGATAGTTCTGCTTCACGTCACTTGTCTTATCTATTGCATTTTTTCTGTGTTGTATTGTGCATAAATATGTGACTCTTCAGATTTTGTATTAGTCTAGCCTGAAGAAGAGACCTGAGTAGTCTCGAAAGCTTGCAATGTGTTACCATCTTTTCAGTTAGCCTTTAAAAGGTATCAACCTCTGAGGACTCTCAATTCTGAATATTTTTCTATCTACTGGCTAACACGGTACAAAGATATACATCTTTCCTGTATCAAATTAACTATAGTCACCGTGTACACCTGTGTGAGTGACAGCTGTAAGCTCACTGAATACCAGCCGTCTCTACAGTGCATTGCTGGCTGTCAGTGCCAGGACGTGCTTACGACTTTGTGCTTTGAGTGGTGACTGTAATTCCTCTTGGCACCTGCATGACTGAAAGCTGGAGGCTCCCAGGAGAAATAAAGCTAATTTTAAGTTAACTTCTATAATGCTATTAATCTGCTGATTTACCATATATCTGCAGGTTATTATTTATATCAAATCTGACAGGTTACCTTTAACCCCTTTACCCCCCGAGGGTGGTTTTCACTTTAACGACCAGGCCAATTTTTACCATTCTGATTACTGTCACTTAATGAGGTAACAACTCTGCTTCAACGAATCCCGGTGATTAAGAGATTGTTTTTTTTTGGAACATATTGTACTTCATGATGGTGGTAACATTTCTTTGGTATAACTTGCATTTATTTGTGAAAAAAACAGACATTTGGCCAAAATTTTGAAAATTTAGCAATTTTCCAACTTTGAATTTTCATGCCCTTAAATCGCAGAGGTATGTTACACAAAATAGTTAATAAATAACACTTTCCACATGTCTACTTTACATCAGCACAATTTCAATTTTGGAACCAACATTTTTTCATTAGGAAGTTATAGGGGTTAAAAGTTGGCCAGCGATTTTTCATTTTTCCAAAAAAAATTATAAAGCTTTTTTTTTAGGGACCACATCACATTTGAAGTCACTTTGAGGGGTCTATATGATGGAAGATACTCAAAAGTGACATCATTCTAAAAACTGCACCCCTCAAAGTGCTCAGAATCACATTCAAGAAGTTTATTAATCCATCAGGTGCTTCACATGAATTTTTTTAAAAAAAATAACATTTAATTTTTGTTTTCACAAAAGATTGACTTCAGATCCAATTTGTTTTATTTTTTGCAAGGGTAACAGGAAAAATGGACCCCAAAATTTGCTGTGTAATTTCTCGTAAGCATGCTGATATCCCATATGAGGGAGAAAACCACTGCTTGGGAGCACTGCAGAGTTTGTAAGGGAAGAAGCCTCATTTGACTTTTTGAATGCAAAATTTTCTGTCGCAATTGGCGGATGCCATGATGCATTTGGAGAGCCTCTGATATGCCTCAACACTGAAAATCACCCACAAATGACACCATTTTGGAAAGCGGACCCCTAAGGGAACTGATCTAGATGTGTGGTGAGCACATTTAACCCTCAGGTGCTTCACAGAATTCACAACATATTTTCCCCATAAATATGTTTTTTAGCACAAAATATTGCATATTCATAAGGGTAACAGGAGAAATTGCACCATACAATTTGTTGTTCAAATTCTCTTGAGTACGCCAATACCCAATATGAGTACATAAACTACTGTTTGGCGCATGACAGGACCCAGAAGGAAAGCAGCATCATTTGACTTTTTGAATGTAAAATTTCCTGGAATGATTAGCGGATGTCATGTCCCATTTGTAGAACCCCAGATGTGCCTAAACAGTGAAACTCCCCACAAGTGACATCATTTGGGAAACTAGACCCCTCAGGGAACTGATCATGATGTGTAATGAGCACATTCAACCCTCAGGTACTTCACAGAAGTTTTTAAAGCTGAGCAGTAAAAATCAAACTTTCCCCACAAATATGTGTTAGCACAAAATATTGCATTTTTGTAAAGGTAAAAGGAGATGTTGCGCCATACTGATTGTTGTACAATTTCTCCTGAGTACACCGATGCCTCATATGAGGGAGGAAACCACTGTTTGGGCGCACGGCAGAACTCGGAAGGGAAGGAGTTTTGACTTTTTGAATGTAAAATTTCCTGGAATTAATAGCAGATGTCATGTCCCATTTGGAGAGCCCCTGATGTGCCAAAACAGTGGGAACACCTTACAAGTGATCCCATTTTGGAAACTAGACCCATCATGGAATGTATTTAGATGCATTTTGAACACCTTGAACCTCCAGGTGCTTCACAGAAGTATATAATGTTGAGCCGTTAAAATAATAAAATCACATTTTCTTCACAAAAGAGTACTCCAATATCCTAGGCACAGTGCAAAGCTCAGAAGGGAAGTAGCGCCAGATTTTATTGTTATACTTTGCAGGTGCCATGACCCACTGAGAGAGCCCATGAGGTGCCAGAACAGCAGAACCCCCCATAAATGACCCCATTTGACAAACTACACCTCTCAATGAATTTATCTAGGGTGCAGTGATCATATTGACACCATGGGTGTGGTACAGAATTTTATACCATTGGGCAGTGAAGACAAAATAACTACATATTTACCACAAAAATTTTGTTTTTTGCCCTACTTTATATTTTCCCACAAGAAGTGGGTAAAGATGGCACCACAATTTGTCCCATAATTTCTACTGAAAGAGGCAATACTCCATATGTGGCTGTATAGTACTACTTAGCTATACAGAGAGACTCGGGAGTGCTATTTGCCTCCTGGAGAGCAGATTTTCTTAAAACAGTTTACAGACTCCATATACAGAGCCCCTAATTGCTATAAGAGCAGAATCCCTCCTCAAGGTGAAAATTGCAAACTGCTGTTGTAGTGACCAGTACGCTGCAGTCACCAGTACGTTATGCCCAACCTGTGCTTCTGGAGGTATGCACACATAAGTTAGGCGTTAGGCTTTCTCTCATCGCTTCAGAAATGCCAAACGTGGAAGCAATATGTGGTTTAGGTACACTGTGGGGCTCAAATGAGAGGGGGGGGTTATTTGGGCTGGGGAGTGCAGAATTTGTTAAATTTCTTTTGACGGTTGAGGAGCCATTTAGCTTTTCCAGAATTTGTGTGCTACCAGTAACTTGGAATCCCCCTATATTTTTATTAACAGATGACGGATCAGAGTGAGGGCTTTTTTTGTGGATTGAGTTGAAGCTTTTTTAGGGAACATTTTACATAACTTTTGCGATCAAATTTTATCCAGCGCTCTACGCTGGGGTTTCCATCTAAATCTCTGAATGTCATGATTCAGATGAAACTCCTGAAGGATCCATTCACTTTAATGAGGCAAAAAAGGAAAATTCCAAGACAGTAGTGCTTATCCTGATTGAGACCGACACACTACTTGTCACATGTGATGTCGAGTCTCTATACTCAAACATTAGACATGTGGATGGGATCAAAGCAGCTAAATATTTTTTGTCTATGTCCAATTTGTGTCCCAGTATGAGGGAATTCGTCATTGAGATCTTGGGATTTAGTTTAACTCATAATTTCTTTACTTTCAAAGGGTCCTTCTACCTGCAGCTCCAGGGTACAGCAATGGGCGCTTCTTACGCACCTGCGTATGCCAATCTGTTCCTGGGGCTGTGGGAGAGGGACCTTTTCCATTCTCATCAATTGCCGTCAATGTGCCGTGTCCTCTTTTGGACACGGTACATTGATGATATATTTTTCATTTGGCAGGGTTCAGCTGAGGCTCTTGATCTATTTATCACTGAATTGAACTTGAACAAATTAAATATTCGATTGACTTGTCGTTATGATAGAAATTCAATTGAATTTCTGGATGTTCTGATTAAACGTGACAGCAATAGTATTTTACAAACTGACATCTTTAGAAAAAGTACGTCCACAAATTCAATATTACATGCTTCATCGGCTCATCCTGCATCATTGATAAGATCCATTCCGGTGAGCCAATTTTTGAGATTAAGACGCCTTTGTTCTACTGATAGGGACTTTGAAATGAGAGCTGAAGAAATGAAATTGAGGTTTATTGAGAGGGGATACAGTCGGCGTAGTATCAAAAGGGCATACAATAGGGCAAAACATTCTCTTAGGAATGACCTACTATATTCATCCCCTAAATCCGAGAAAACATCGAAAGTTCGATTCATTTCTACCTATCATTCTGAAGATCAGAGAATGCGAAATGCTCTGGCCAAAGCATGGCCAATTCTTATGGTGGATAATACATTATCCAAATACCTTTCAGATGAACCTAGCATCACTTATCGTCGACCAAAAAATATACGGGACCAACTTGTTAGGAGCCATTATGATAATGGACCTAAGACTTTCCTATCCAATTTTGAACAGAGAAAGGGATCTTTCCAATGTGGCCACTGTGTGGCCTGTTCTAATATTGATAGGACTGACAAATTTGTAGACTCTACAGGCCAGAAAACATTTACCATCAATAAACCATCACATTAATTGTGAGACGAAGGCAGTGATTTATTATGCAGTATGCCCATGTCCAAAAATTTATATAGGGTTAACAACACGTCAATTGAAAATCAGGACACGTGAACATGTTAATGGTATTTTGGCCGCAAAGAATGAGGAAGAACTGATGTTCCTAAAAACAATCCCTAAGCATTTCAAGCAGTACCACAATTGTGATCCCTCACTTTTGAGGATTAGAGGTATTGATAAAATTCCATCTAATATACGAGGAGGCAATATCAGTCAGAGATTGGCCCAGATAGAAACCAGATGGATATGGACGTTAAATACTATCCTTCCCCTTGGTTTAAATGAGAACATGAGCTTTGTTCCGTTTCTATGACCACCCTTGTCATTTGGTGTTATGTACATTTGATTACCTGATTTTAACTGTTTTTATTCACAATTTTGTAGGTTTTTTGTGCTTATATAGTTGTTATAAGATTTTTAATTATTTGTGTGTTTTATTCATTTTTAGTTATTCCATCTTGGTTGGGTGAATTCTTTTTTGTGTGTATGATCATACCTTCCACCTTCGGCGGAGTCCTTTTGTCTTGGGTCCTTTATCTTCATACATCTACATGCAAGAGGGGAGAAGAGTGAAGAGGTGTAATTTGATAATTTGTTAATTTGTCATGTTCAATAAATAACACTATCATATATGTAATATTTATGGTATGAATATCCATCTGTGTGCCATGGGCACTATTTTCACATTTTATTTACACTTATTCTTTATATTTTATTTTTTATTATTTATTTTTTATTTTTTATTTTCCAATTTTTATTTTTGATTTCTTTTTTGTTTTTGCACTGTATATATTTTTAATAGTGTTGTTATATGCATTGCATATTGTCAGCATTCATTACGGTCACTACCACTATAACATCCGTGGATGTGTGGTTTATTAGTGTTATTTTAATCACTGTGATACATGTCTGATCATTAGATGTCATTGTGGTGTGCACTGAATTATGGCATATATCACAGTGTATTCGGTACTTATTTTATTTCATTCTATTTTTTGGTCTTATTTTTCAGGACCCTTTGGTCACATGACTCTCTTGCTATTTATGTAAGAGAGCCATTTCTTGTCATCTATCACTATTTTTTGCACTAATGATATTAATATAACTTAATATAGGGTATTGCTTCTTATCTATATTGCATACACGATTGTAGCGTATAGTTTTGGCATGCTTTTTCTTTTTTCTTTTTTCTTCTTTTTTCACATTTTTTTGTTCTTTGTATGTCAAAGGACCTTCCAGTCACATGACTCCTGTCCACCAATGACAGCTCCGCGACTGCTTTGTAAGTCAAAGGACCTTCCAGTCACATGACTTCGGTCCACCAATAACAGAGGGCCGGACAGAACGCGCATTGACGTCGGCGTCCCGGGTATCCCAGCCTATCGTGTTCACGTCCCCTGTGTCTGCGAGTTTCATTCGCAGCCGCGGGGATCACGTGGGGCGGAGGGGCGGGATTTCCTGGTGACGTCTGATGCCTATGCGCGTCACACCCCCCGCTCCCTCTCTCATTGGTTCTATATCACATAAAAACCTACCCTTATGTGTATGACGCCACCCCCTGATGAAGGCAGACGCCGAAACGCGCGTCGGGGTCGGACGTATACTGGGAACTTGGCATTAACCCCTTCACTACCAAGGGTGGTTTGCACGTTAACTACCGGGCCAATTTTTACAATTCTGACCACTGTACCTTTATGAGGTCATAACTCTGGAACGCTTTCATGGATCCTGGTGATTCTGACATTGTTTTCTCGTGACATATTGTACTTCATGTTAGTGGTAAAATTGCATTCAAATAACTTGCGTTTATTTGTGAAAAAAACGGAAATTTGGCGAAAATTTTGAAAATTTCGCAATTTTCCAACTTTGAATTTTTATGCCCTTAAATCACAGCGATACGGCACACAAAAAACTTAATACATAACATTTCCCACATGTTTACTTTACATCAGCACAATTTTGCAACCAAAATTTTTTTTTGCTAGGAAGTTATAAGGGTTAAAAATTGACCAGCGATTTCTCATTTTTGCAACACCATTTTATTTTTAGGGACCACTTCACATTTGAAGCCACTTTGAGGGGTCTATATGATAGAAAATACCCAAAAGTGACACCATTCTAAAAACTGCACCCCTCAAGGTGCTTAAAACCACATTCAAGAAGTTTATTAACCCTTTAGGTGCGTCACAGGAATTTTTTGAATATTAAAAAAAAAATGAACATTTAACTTTTTTTCACAAAAAAAATACTTCAGGTTCAATTTTCTTTATTTTACCAAGGGTAACAGGAGAAATTGGACTGCAAAAGTTATTGTGCAATTTGTCCTGACTACGCTGATACCTGATATGTGGGGGGGAACCACTGTTTCGGCGCATGGCAGAGCTCAGAATGGAAGGAGCGCCGTTTGACTTTTTCAATGCAAAATTGGCTGGAATTCAGATCGGACGCCATGTCACGTTTGGCGAGCCCCTGATGTACCTAAACAGTGGAAACCCCCCCAAGTGACCCCATTTTGGAAACTAGACCCCCCAAGGAACTTATCTAGATATGTGGTGAGAACTTTGAACCCACAAGGGCTTCACAGAAGTTTATAACGTACAGCGGTACAATTAAAAAATCATATTTTTTCCACAAAAATGATCTTTTCACCCACAATTTTTATTTTTCCAAGGGTAACAGGACCCTAAAAGTTATTGTGCAATTTGTCCTGAGTACGCTGATACCCCATATGTGGGTGTAAATGACTATTTGGGCGCATAGCAGAGCTCGGAAGGGAAGCAGCGCCATTTGACGTTTTTGGCTAGAATTGAGATCGGACACCATGTCGCGATTGGAAAACCCCTGATGTACCAAAACAGTGGAAACCCCCCACAAATGACACCATTTTGGAATCTAGACCCCCCAAGGAACTTATCTAGATGTGTGGTGAGAACTTTGAACCCCCAAGGGCTTCACAGAAGTTTATAACGTACAGCAGTACAATTAAAAAATCATATTTTTTCCACAAAAATGATCTTTTCACCCTCAATTCTTATTTTTCCAAAAGTAACAGGACCCTAAAAGATATTGTGCAATTTATCCTGAGTACGCTGATACCCCACATGTGGGTGTAAACCACTATTTGGGCGTATGGCAGAGCTCGGAAGGGAAGCAGCGCCATTTGACGTTTTTGGCTGGAATTGAGATCGGACACCATGTCGCATTAGGAAAGCCCCTGATGTACCAAAACAGTAGAAACCCCCCACAAATGACACCATTTTGGAAACTAGACCCCTCAAGGAACTTATCTAGATGTGTGGTGAGCACTTTGAACCCCCCAGTGCTTCACTGAAGTTTATAACGTCCGGGCGTGAAAATAAAAAAATCGTATTTTTTCCACAAACATGATCTTTTAGTCCCCATTTTTTTATTTTCCCAAGGGTAACAGGAGAAATTGGACCCCAAAAGTTGTTGTCCAATTTGTGCTGAGTACGCTGATACCTCATATGTGGGAGAAAACTACTGTATGGGCACACGTCAGGGCTCGGAAGGGAAGTAGTGACGTTTTGGAATGCAGACTTTGATGGAATGATCTGCGAGTGTCATGTTGCGTTTGGAGAGCCCCTGATGTACCTAAACAGTGGAAACCCCCCACAAGTGACCCCATTTTGGAAACTAGACCCCCTAATGAACTTATCTAGATGTGTGGTGAGCACTTTGAACCCCCCAGTGCTTCACAGAAGTTTATAACGACCGGGCGTGAAAATAAAAAAATCGTATTTTTTCCACAAACATGATCTTTTAGTCCCCATTTTTTTATTTTCCCAAGGGTAACAGGAGAAATTGGACCCCAAAAGTTGTTGTCCAATTTGTCCTGAGTACGCTGATACCTCATATGTGGGAGAAAACTACTGTATGGGCACACGTCGGGGCTCGGAAGGGAAGTAGTGACGTTTTGGAATGCAGACTTTGATGGAATGGTCTGCGGGTGTCATGTTGCGTTTGGAGAGCCCCTGATGTACCTAAACAGTGGAAACCCCCCACAAGTGACCCCATTTTGGAAACTAGACCCCCTAATGAACTTATCTAGATGTGTGGTGAGCACTTTGAACCCCCCAGTGCTTCACAGAAGTTTATAACGACCGGGCGTGAAAATAAAAATATCGTATTTTTTCAACAAACATCATCTTTTAGTCCCCATTTTTTTTATTTTCCCAAGGGTAACAGGAGAAATTGGACCCCAAAAGTTGTTGTCCAATTTGTCCTGAGTACGCTGATATCTCATATGTGGGAGAAAACTACTGTATGGGCACACGTCGGGGCTCGGAAGGGAAGTAGTGACGTTTTGGAATGCAGACTTTGATGGATTGGTATGCGGGTGTCATGTGCATTTGGAGAGCCCCTGATGTACCTAAACTATTGAAACTCCCCACAAGTGACCCCATTTTGGAAACTAGACCCCCCACGGAGCTTATCTAGATGTGTGGAGAGCACTTTGAACCCCCAAGTGCTTCACAGAAGTTTATAACGCCTGGGCGTGAAAATAAAAAAAACATTTTTTTCCGCAAAATTATATTTTTGCCCCCAATTTTTTATTTTCCTAAGGGTAACAGGAGAAATTGGACCCCAAAAGTTGTTGTCCAATTTGTCCTGAGTACGCTGATATCTCATATGTGGGAGAAAACTACTGTATGGGCACACGTCGGGGCTCGGAAGGGAAGTAGTGACGTTTTGGAATGCAGACTTTGATGGATTGGTATGCGGGTGTCATGTGCATTTGGAGAGCCCCTGATGTACCTAAACTATTGAAACTCCCCACAAGTGACCCCATTTTGGAAACTAGACCCCCCACGGAGCTTATCTAGATGTGTGGAGAGCACTTTGAACCCCCAAGTGCTTCACAGAAGTTTATAACGCCTGGGCGTGAAAATAAAAAAAACATTTTTTTCCGCAAAATTATATTTTTGCCCCCAATTTTTTATTTTCCTAAGGGTAACAGGAGAAATTGGACCCCAAAAGTTGTTTTGTAATTTGTCCTGAGTAGGCTGATACCCTACATGTGGGGGTAAAACACTGTTTGGGCACATGGCAGAGCTTGGAAGGGAAGGAGCACCATTTGACTTTTTCAACGCAGAATTGGCTGGAATTGAGATCAGACGCCATGTTGCCTTTGGAGAGCACCTGATGTGCCCAAACAGTGGAAACCCCCAATTATAACTCCAACCCTAACCTCAACACACCCCTAACCCTAATCTGAGCCCTATCCCTAACCCTATCCCTAACCCTAACCCTAGCCCTAACCCTAACCCTAGCCTTAACCCTAGCCCTAACCCTAGCCCTAACCCTAGCCCTAACCCTAGCGGGAAAATGGAAATAAATACATTTTCTTTTAGTTTTATTATTTTTCCCTAACTAAGGGGGTGATAACGGGGGGTTTGATTTACTATTTATGGCGGTTTTTATGTTTGGCGGCTGTCGCACGCTAAAAGACACTTTTTATTGTAAAAATAGTTTTTGCATCACCACATATTGTGAGCTATAATTTTTCCATATTTTGACCCACCGAGTCATGTGAGGTCTTATTTTTTGCGGGACGAGTTGTCGTTTTTATTGGTACCATTTTCGGGCACATGACATTTTTTGATCGCTTTTTATTCCGATTTTTGGGATGCAGAATGAACAAAAACCAGCTTTTCATGAATTTCTTTTGGGGGGTGCGTTTACACCGTTCCGCGTGCGGTAAAATTAATAACGCGTTTTTATTCTTCGGGTCAGTACGGTTACAGCGATACCTCATTTAGGTCTTTTTTTATGTTTTGTCGGTTTTTTGCAATGAAAACAATTTTATATAAAAAATAATTATTTTTGTATCGCTTTATTCTGCGAGCTATAACTTTTTTATTTTTTTGCGGATGATGCTGTATGGTGGCTCGTTTTTTGCGGGACAAGATGACGTTTTCAGCGGTACCATGGATATTTATATGCGTCTTTTTGATCGCGCGTTATTACACTTTTTGTTCGGTGGTATGATAATAAATCATTATTTTTTGCTTCGTTTTTTATTTTTATTTTTTAAGGGGTTCGCTAAAGGGGTTAACTAATGGGACAGTTTTATAGGGCAGGTCATTACGGACGCGGCGATACCAAATATGTGTACTTTTATTGTTTTGTTTTTTTTTTATTTTCAAAAAATGGATTTATTGGGGAATATTTTTTTTTTTTTTAACTAATTTATTTAGCGATTTTTTTTAAATTATTTTTAACACTTTTTTTTTTTTTTTTTTTACTTTATTACCTTGTCCCAGGTGGGACATCACTGTCCTGTGACAGATCGCTGATCTGTCACATCACAGATCACTGTGACAGATCAGCGATCTGTCACAGGCACTGCTGCAGACTTCCTCATGCCTGCGCTTTGCAGGCACTGAGGAAGCCAGCTTCCTCAGGCCCCCGTCGCCATCTTGGATTCGGGGGCCTGGAGGAAGGGAGTCCCCCGCAGCAGCGCTGCACATTGCGCTGCCGTGGGGGGCTCAGGGAAGCAAGGAGGGAGCCCCCTCCCTGCCGATGCTTCCCTTTAACCCCCGGTACACCGCGATCGCGTTTGATCGCGGTGTGCAAGGGGTTAACGTGTCGGGGGCGGTCCGTGACCGCCCCTGACACATTGTGCCGGGTGTCAGCTATGATAATTAGCTGACACTCGGCCGCGATCAGCGGCGCTCACCACGTGGGCGCCGCTGATCGCGATGACGTAATATTCCGTCCATGGTAATTAGGTCCATGGTCACATGGACGGAATATTACGTCAATTGTAGGTAAGGGGTTAACAGTTACAAGGTATTTATAGCCTTTCTCTTTGGATATGTGTCTATTACAATTGTAGGCCTCATGGCACGGCTATTCTACTTGTGGGGTATCGATACATATAAAGAGGCACTAGTTTCAAATATATTTAAGTGCATTGTGGCATCATATACTCCAGTGTTTTCCATTTGATTTAGGTGTGCGCAATATGGCAGGGCTATTTAGCCGTTAGCACATTGGTGCTTATTGAGTTGTTTACAATATATAAATGTGTAACATGTAACTGTACGTTTATATATTTATATACATTTTTTCATGTTAGCACTAGCTTGCAATATAATACATGCCCATATTTTTGGGTACTGTTACCTGTTACACATTATTGGTGGTTACACCATTCGATTCAATTATGCTATGTTGTACACATGTTTTTAAATTATAGTATATTATTCTATTTGGGGACACTTTATTATAATTAATGCCATATTGTTTCCCGGTATTCCTCCATTCGGGTATTGGGATTACCACCCTTTCTTTTATATATATATGTGTACATATATACATCTGTTTTAATAATAAAATATTTTTGGATATCAGTTCGGTTTTTCGCAGTTTGTTTTGTTTCACTTTAATGAGGCAGCAGAGTTACTCTGGACTTCGTCCTCTGTTCAGCAGTTCTTTTCAGAAGTGCACAAAACTGTGGCCGACGACACTTTTATGCAATCGTAAAAAGATAGACACCACCGGATCACAGGTCAGACAGCATCCACAGTGCCTCAATCTGCCTCATTACAGATAATCTTTTGCTGGGGGTTCCTTCTGATACGCATATTTCAGAGAATTACTCTGAAACCCCGGCATAAGCGCTCAGCACAGAGCGCAGAATAAATTTGCGCCAAGCCTTACTGCAATCTATGAGAGGCAGATTGAAAAAAATGAACAGCATGTAAAGAATTGGTTTTATTTATTTTTTACAGCCATTCCTTGTGCAGTATAAGTGATTAGGCTACTTTATTCTTCAGGTCCGTGTGATTACAGCGATACCAGATTTATATTGGGTTTTCATGTTTGGCAGCTATCACACACTGAAAGACACTTTTTATTGTAAAAAATAATGTTTGCATCACCATATTTTGAGAGTTATCATGTTTCCATATTTCGGCCGACAGAGTCATGTGAGGTTTTGTTTTGCAGGAAAATTGACTTTTTTATTGGTACCATTAGTACCGTTTTTGGGCACATGACATTTTTTGGGGGCGTTATGACATTCCATGTGTGGTAAAATTGATAAGGCAGTTTTATTCTTCGGATCAGTATGATTACAACGATACCTCATTTATATCTTTTTCTATGTTTTGGCGCTTTTATACAAGAACTAATTTATAGAAAAAATTATTATTTTTGCATCGCTTTATTCTGAGAGCTATAACTTTTATTTTTCAAGTAATGGAGCTGTATGTCAGCTTGTTTTTTGCGGGACAAGATGACATTTTCAGCGGTACAATGTTTATTTATATCCCTTTTTTATTGCGTTTTATTACACTTTTTGTTTGATGGTATGAAGATAAATCATTGACATTTCGAGGTGAATTTGCAAAATTAATTTCATGGTTTTAATAAAAATGCTGCTGAGTAATAGAGTGGAATTTATAAGTAAAAACCATTATTTGATGGTGCAAAATACATTTGAAACATATAAATGAAGTATGTGGATTTTATGTGTGGTGTAATGATAAATAGGTCACTGGCTGGCAAGAGGTAATATCTATTAAGATAGTTTAATATCTGAATACTTTAAATGGCTCCAGTGTAGTGATGGGCGAGTAGCATTGTTGCTCGGGTCTCCCCGAGCATGCTCGGGTGATCTCCGAGTATTTTAGCGTGCTCGGAGATTTAGTTTTTGTAGTCTCAGCTGCATGATTTGCGACTTGTAGACAGCCTGAATACATGTGGGAATTCCCTAACAATCAGACATCCCACACATGTATTCAAGCTGTCTAGCAGTCGCAAATCATGTAGCTGAGGCAATGAAAACTATATCTCCGAGCACAACAGAATACTCAGAGATCACCCAAGCATGCTTGAGGAGACCCGAGCAACGTGTATACTCGCTCATCACTACTCCAGTGTCTTTTTATTGATGTTGTATTAATATATTACTGTCAGCAGCATAATCTATAATATGCCATTTTAATTACATTTTGTCTTCATCTGAAATCTTTTATTTTTATGTACTACGATAATTTTTAATGTCTTCATTATGGGCACATCTTGCCTGAATGAGTCCCAATGGATGAATAAAAATAATTTAATCAATCTCAAAATCTCTATATTTAATCTATTCTATTATTTCTAAACACTGTTTTTCAGTGATTCCTTTGTATTCCCTCTCATACTGCACCCACACACACAAATGTTACACCATTTGAAAGGTAAACTTGCCCCTTTCAGCAAGAAAATAGCCAAACAAACCACACATCCACGATTTGATCACAAAATACAGTTCAAACATTAATTTTCATAAACCTGCAGTAAGGAAAAATGACCTGCAGGTGGCACCACAGTACCCCAAAGCACACTACCAACACATTTGTAAACATGCACTGCTTTTTTGCTGATTACTTCGCCCCACCAACACACATGATACACCATTTCAAAGGTAAACTTGCTCCCTTCAGCAAGAAAACAGCCAAACAAACCACACATTCACGATTTTATCACTAAATACAGTTTAAACATTCATTTTCATAAACCTGCAGAAAGACATAATGACCTGCAGGTGGCACCTCAACCACAAACATTTTTTGGCCTCTACTTATCAAAACAAATTATTGTATTACCAATCTACATATACAAAAACCTGTCTGTGTACATCAGCTCATGAAATACATTTACATTTGACCAGCTTGCTTTTTCTGAAATTGCCTGTGCCCCCGATAACCAATGTGTGGAAATTTCGCACAGGCCAAGCTAGTACTTTGAAATCTGAAAAATAATTGATACAGCAATGTTTTATAATTTCCACCCTATTACTCAGCTTCATTTTTATTAAAACCTTGATATTCATTTCACAATTTCACCTCAAAATGTTTCAAATGTTATTGGCAGGTGTGGGAAATAAGTTGTAAAGTATGAATGCTTCATTAAGAATTATGTTCATCATAGAAAAGAACTAGGAGTCCTGGAAGGTATGACATGGCCCCCACAATGCCCTGATCTCACCATCATCAAGTCTGGGTGGAAATACATGAAAAAGACAGAAGGATTTGATCAAGCCCAAATTCATAGAAGATCTCTGGTTGGTTTTCCAAGATGTTTGGAGAAACCTCCCTGGAGAGTTCCTCCAAAAACTGTGTGAATGTGTACCTTGAAGAATTGATGCTTTAACGCTGTTTTAAAGACAAAGGGTATTAATTTGATTTACATTTTGATTTCTTTTTTCATCGTGTATTTTTTAATTGATTAAAATATGTTTACACTCATATTTTTTAAGCCTCCTTACCTTGCAGCATATGTTTCCACAACTGCCTTAAACTTTTGCAGTTTTCTTTAGGTTATTGAAAATGTTCTCTAGAAGTAGATGAATTGTGGTCAACTTCAAAACAGTCTGTTGCATTGGCATCTGGTTGTCTTCTTTAGGCTTCATTTTCACATTTTAGAGTGCTAGAAAACTGCATGAGATGTTCAGCCTGAAGACCCCAATAATTAAAAAAATAAAAGTAGTTGTGCACCACTGAAAAATTTTTTTTAAACCATAACTTTCCTATTCAACAGACTAGAGAGTGCTACAGACATGCAGTGTGAGAGCGGTCTACTATATATTTTATTTTCTTTAATCATTCTGGATGTTTTTTTCTTAAATGGAACAGGTACCTGAATTTATCCCCAGTACCATTTACACAACCGTTCAAAAGTTTGGGGTCACCCAGACAATTTTGTATTTTCCATGAAAACTCATACTTTTATTAATCAAACGAGTTGCCAAATGAATTTAAAATCTAGTCCAGACATTGACAAGGTTGGAAAAAAGATTTGTATTTAAAAAAATTTTCTCCTTCAAACTTTGCTTTCGTCAAAGAATGCTCCCTTTGCAGCCATTACCGCATTGCAGACCTTTGGCATTCTGGCAGTTAATTTGCTGAGGTAATCTGGAGAAATTTCACCCCATGCTTTCAGAAGCCCCTCCCACAAGTTGGTTTGGCTTGATGGGCACTTTTTGCGAACCATATGGTCAAACTGCTCCCACAACAGCTCAATGGGGTTGAGATCTGGTGACTGCGCTGGCCACTCCATTACAGATAGAATACCAGCACCAAAGCAACCCCAGACCATCACATTACCTCCACCATGCTTGACAGATGGTGTCAGGCACTCTTCCAGCATCTTATCAGTTGTTCTGCATCTCACAAATGTTTTTCTGTGTGATCCAAACACCTCAAACTTGGATTCGTCTGTCCATAACACTTTTTTCCAATCTTCCTCTGTCCAATGTCTGTGTTCTTTTGCCCATATTAATCTTTTCCTTTTAATAGCCAGTCTCAGATATGGCTTTTTCTTTGCCACTTTGTCCTGAAGGCCAGCATCCCGGAGTTGCCTCTTCACTGTAGATGTTGACACTGGCATTTTGCGTGTACTATTTAATGAAGCTGCCAGTTGAGAACCTGTGATGCATTGATTTCTCAAACTGCAACCTCTAACATACTTTTGTTGTTGCTCAGTTGTGCAGCGGGGCCTCCAACTTCTCTTTCTACTCTAGTCAGAGCCTGCTTGCGCTCTCCTCTGAAGGGAGTAGTACACACTGTTGTAGGAAATCTTCAGTTTCTTGGCAATTTCTCGCATGGAATAGCCTTCATTTCTAAGAACAGGAGTAGATAGTCGAGTTTCACATGAAAGTTCTTTTTTTCTGGCCATTTTGACAGTTTAATGGAACCAACAAATGTAATGCTCCAGATTCTCAACTAACTCAAAGGAAGGTCAGGTTTATAGCTTCTCTAATCAGCCACACTGTTTTCAGCTGTGCTAAAATACTTGCACAAGGGTTTTCAAGGATATTCTTACCATCCATTAGCCTTCTTTCACAGTTAGCAAACACAAAGTACCATAAGAACTATAATAACTATAATACTATATAGTTTATTTACTATATAATACTATAATAACTATAACATTATATCCCCGTCCGGCCACAATGTTATAGCTTGCAAAAGAGAAGACTGAGAGGAGACTTAATAGCTGTCTACAAATATCTAAAGGGCTATCACACTGTAGAAGGATCATCTTTATTCTCATTTGCACAAGGAAAGACTAGAAGCAATGGGATGAAACTGAATGGGAGGAGACACAGATTAGATATTAGAAAAAACTTTTTGACAGTTAGAGTGATCAATGAGTGGAACAGGCTGCCACGAGAAGTGGTGAGTTCTCCTTCAATGGAAGTCTTCAAACAGAGGCTGGACAGACATCTGACTGGGATGATTTAGCGAATCCTGCTTTGAGCAGGGGGTTGGACCAGATGGCCCAGGAGGTCCCTTCCAACTCTACGATTCTATGATTCTATGATTCTTAAGAACACTGAAGTGATGGCTGTTGGATATGGGCCTCTATACACTTATGAAGATATTGCATTACAAACCAGACATTTGCCGCTAGAATAGTCATTTACCACATTAACAATGTATAGAGTGTATTTCTGAATCATTTAATGCTAGCTTCATTGGAAAAAGCTGTGCTTTTCTTTCAAAAATAAGGAAATTTCTAAGTGACCCTAAACTTTTGAACGGTGGTGTACATCATAAATCCATTTTTTTAATAATGTCTTTGTTAACTGGGCATGATTGACATCCTACAGTCTTGCTGTTTATTACTTCTTTGCTTGAAATCTCGTACATGCATATGAGGATTTTCCTATGGTCGCAAAGAAGAGAAGAATCAGCTAGTCAGGAAGATGTCAATCACAAACTAAGGGCATTATTACAGTCAGAACTATTAGTGAAGAAATCCTCCCTCCCTCTTTCCCACATGACTAGTCAGGTTTTTTTTGCACATGACAAGGATGGCATTGAAAGTTTATTTTTATGATAATAACAGCTATTATCCCAGGTCTAAAAAAAAGTTACTGGGAAGCTGGAATCATCTTCTAAATTGTACTGGTGGCAGATTCTGAGACTTCACAGGCCTGAGAGAATCATTTTATACACAAATTCAGGGGTGGACCACTTCTTTAAAGACAAATTTTAAGCTTCACTGTAATTTTGTTTATGATTTTATAATAACATATTTATATAAAATAGGTGTTCACATGCTACCCAGGGGTTTATTTCTTGTTATTCTTTCCACGGTCTGGTCGTGCGGGAGTTAACCTTCTCTGCCTCGATTTGGGCTCTGTGGGGCTATTTTAGTCTGCTGTGGCCTGGAGACCAATGTCAGTGATAGTTCATGCTCCCAGGCTAGAGCAGCTGACCCCTTGATACCGTGTTTTGTCCTCTGCCCATTGTACTCTGATCTAGTGACTTCCCTTTCCTGCCACCCCCCTTGCCTTAGTGTTTACTCCCTGTGTTTTGACCTCTTGGTATGTGACCAGACTTGTCTTCTGACCTGTTTGACTGTCTCACTACTCTATTACCTTTGCTCCCATCTGGTTCTGACTTCTGGCTTGTATTTGAATAAGTGTATTGCTGTGACCACTGGTACTTCGCCCCTCTCAGTTTCTGACTCGGCTCGTCTGACCTCTCTTTTGCAACCAGGTGGCACCTGTGCTTCTGCTCAGTGGCACTGCGCAGTGTGTGCAATTTTTTTTCCCTCCCCAACACCCCCTGGTGGAGGTTGTGCTGTACTGCACTGCAGCACCACTACATTATCATTGACCAATATATTTAAAGGGGTTTTTGCATTTTTTTCTCTAGACATGGATCCGCTTCGTACCTTGGTGGATCAGGTGTTCAGTTTGACACAGATGATGCAGGATTTTTCACTGGAACATCGGGCCCTAGCAACATCCCATACTCAAATACAAAAAGAGTTGATTGAGACTGTTAAGACCATACAGAGAACCACCCCTCATGCTGTTAGTCGACCTGGTGATTCTGTAGATGTTGCTTTGCACTCTCCCAAACCCTGGGTTAAGTTTCCTGACACCTATGTGGGCAAGAAAGATAAATTTTGCACGATCAGGGAGAGTTGTAAATTTTTGTTTTCTCTTATACCTTGATTGTCTGGGAATGAGACTCAGCGGGTGGGGATTATGATCTCCTTGCTCATGGGGGTCCCCAATCTTGGGCTTTCTCGCTGCCCCCCACTGCCCCTGAACAGATGTCAGTGGATAGGTTCTTTGAGGCCCTAGGACTTATCTATGACAAACCGGACCGTGATAGGTTTGCAGAGGACACTATCCTGGGTCTGGTTCAGGGAAAGCACTCAGCTGAGTGGTACAGCTCCGAGTGCCATCAATGGTCCACTGAGGTGTCCTGGGATGACTGCGCTGAGATGTCAGTTCAGGAGAGGACTGTTGGATCAATTGAAGGACGTTCTGACCCTCCATACACCACCCAACTCATTGGAGGAGGCTATGACTCAGGCTATCCATATGGATAGGAAACTAAGGAAGAGAGGTGTTACATGGCGAGAGGTTCCATTACTCCCTGCTAATTTTGTTGTTTTGCCACTGTCTGAACCTATGGAGGAAGGAGCTACCAACCTCAAGGAGAAGGAGAGGAGATGGCAACAGGAAGGAAATCTGTGTTTTTACTGTGGAGATCCTGGATATTGGAAAAAGGACTGCCCCTCCTGCTCACCGACTAACAAGTGTTATGTCCGTCAGTTGCGAGTCTGAGCTGCACGTAAGACAGCACCCCGAGTAACCCCAAGACCCTTTACCCCCATACAGGGATCTGGAATTACAGTGGAGCCCAAGAGGTAGATGCCTATGAGAGCAGCTGGCCAGAGCAGGACAGTCGCCAGGAAGGGACTAAGAACTGGGACCGAAAGCGTAGTCAGGAGTCAAAGGTCCGAAACTGGGCAAGCAGCAGAGGTATAAAAAGTGGCAGGCTGAAGCAGAGTCAAAATCCAGGCTAAGGTCAGAGTCAAAAACCGGGAGAGCAGCAGAGGTACAAAATCGGCAGGCTGTAGCAGAGTCATAAATCCAGGAAAAGGTCAGAGTCAAAAGTAGTAATTAAACACTAGATCACTGGGGAAGCCAAGACTATATCTGGTGGCCTGCAGGACAGGCTCAAAAGTATTTGAAGGATACAGCTATCCCTCACAGGCTCACAGTCTGATGACCTAATCTGGATCACCCCCAGAACCAGGCCAGATGGCGATGCACCAACCCCTTCACCTCTGACAGAAGAGCGAAGCCTGCGCCCACCAGGGCCCCCTTTTCTCTCACCACCATCACCCACAGGAGAAACACGGTGATGCCCAATGACAGAGGCATGCGTCAAAGGAGTGGGACCACATGAGGACATAGCCCTCCTATCGCTGGCACCACCAGTCGAAGGAGTCCGGCGCCTCCCAGCGGCCAAGGCAGGAACACCAGTCCCCGAGTCTGATGGCAACGTGACAGTTTGGCGCCTCCCAGTGGCAAAGGCAGGAATACCAGCCCCCGAGTCAGACGGATACATGACAGTCCGGCGCCTCCCAGTGGCCGAGGCAGGAACACCAGCCCCCTTGTCCGACAGTGACGTGACAACAAGTGGATAAGTCTGGGTGATTGTTGTGGAGGTCACCCAGACTATCAGGTACCTTTTTCCTCATTTTCAAAGATATTGTTGGAGGTGGAACTTAGTTGTAGAAGTTGCTTCACAACCACTTCTGCTTTCGTGGACTGCAGGTCGTCCATGAACTTTATTGACTCTGATTTGGTGACCAAGTGTAAGTTAGGGACAGTTAGGCTGGAGACTCCAATTCATGTTGTCGTCAATGACAAAACACCTTTGGCTAAGAATGTCATCAAATTTGTCTCAGAGAAGTTTCTCCTTAAAGTGGGTTCCTTGCACCAGGGATGTATTTCATGTTTTGTTCTGGACAATCTGCCTGCAGTACTGGTGTTGGGCCTCACTTGGTTAGAGCTACATAATCCTGTGATAGACTGGGAATCTCGGGACATTGTTAAATGGGGCTTAACTATAGGAGAAGTTACCTTACTACTATACTTGTGTCATCCGTTGGTCAGGCGGGTATTCCGGAGTACCTGAAGGACTTTGAGGATGTGTTCTCTGAAAAGGAGGTTGAGGTTCTACCACCAGACCACCCATTCGATTGTGCTGTTGACATTGTTCCTGGTGCCTAATTGCCCAAAGCTAGGGATTAGCGAGCATAATTGTGGTTATTCGGTACTCGGCGAGTAGTGAAGTACTCGCGGTACTCAGAACATAGCGAGTATTTCACTACTCGCCTCGCACTACTCGGATCTCCCACACAGCATTTGCCAATCACAGTAATGCTGCAGCCTTCTAGGTTGAGGGCAACATTACTATGATTGGCCCTCCACCCAGCATCATAGGCTATGAGTTATCATAGCCTGGCTCTATCTAAGCCCTGCCACCGTCATTTTCTGCACATTGCATGCAGAACACAGCTAATGTAGGGAGAGTGTGAGCAGCTGCAAGGGAGAGTTGTGTTTTTTGTGCAAATCATTTAGAAATCCTCTGTAAAACCCAAAAGCTCTTTTCAGAGCTGAAAGTATAATGTCAGGGACTGAGCAATGACAGTTTTCCCAGCTATTGTGTGGTGACTGGGGTGCGTAATCTTGCCTTAAACCTCAGGGCAATTTTTTAGTGGCAGGACCGCTGTCTTGTGTGGTTACTGGGGTACGTAATCTCACCTTAAACCTCAGGGCAATATTTTTGTGCTGCTCCGGTGCTGTTTGTAAAACACAAAGCAGTACTAGGCTGTAGTGTTACCTTCCACAAAGCACTAACTGCTCCTTGTTCCCCAATATCTGCATCTGAACATCTGCAACTATGGCAGAAATATCCAAAATTCCTAAAAAGGCTGTTGTGAAGGGACAGGGACGTAGGGTTGTCATTGATGCCCAACAAGGCACAGAGTCTGGGACACCAAAGAAGGTTGATGCATCTAGGTTCCTGGTGAAATTTCCTGGTCTGGAACATAAACGGGTCTGGAAGCCAGAAGAACAAGAGCAGATACTGTCTTGGATGGCTGAAAAGGTCTCAACGAAATGTTCTAGCAGGACCCAATCGTCCATGACAAAACAGTCTACTGTCCATACAGAGAATGCTGGGTCATCCTATTCTCAACCTGTTCCTAGTTCATCACCTGGTCAGGAGTCACCGGAAACCTTTGACCCCAAGCTTGGTCACTCCGAGGATCTGTTTGATCCACTTTCTTTCATTGCCTCTAGCCTCTCACCGAGCAACATTGAAGAGGAATGTGAGGGGGTATTGTCTGTTGATGAGGGCCAAATATTTGAAACCCCACGGCCAGAGGAAAGCCACTTTCATACGTGTGATATAGCGGGTGAAGAGGTGGAGGCTGGTGGTGATGACACACAGTTGCCATCAGGCCAGTTGCCAATATCAACACGGAAGGAGGATGACATGGACGACGAGGTGGTCGATGATGAAACCACTGATCCGACTTGGACTGTTGGCATGCATAGCCAGCACAGCAGCACAGAGGAAGAAGATGGAAACAAAGCGCCAACAAAGGCACCAAGGGCTACTGGTTTGAGCAGAGTGCGAAGTGTGTTAACTGTTGCCAAGAGCAATCCCTCAGTGCCCCAAATCAAGGCAAGAGTGCGTTCAGCCGCTGTCTGGAAAATTTTTTCCGTCAGTCCTTCTGAATAGTGTTGAGCGATACTTTCCGATATTGGGAAATATCGGATCGGATTGGATCGGACCGATACTCAAAAAGTATCGGGTATCGCCGATTCCGATACCGGAAACCCATGCAAGTTAATTGGACAGAAATATTGGAATTAAAAAACCCCTTTCATTAATTGCACATCCAGTTCGGGAGGGGGGAAGAGTGTGGGCGGTTCATGGGTAGACACTGTGCTGTCTGTGTGTGCGGGGTCTGTATGGGCCTCTCGGGGGTCTGTGCGGGCCTGCCGGGGGTCTGTTTGGGCCTGCCGGGGGTCTGTGCGGGCCTGCCGGGGTCTGTGTGGGCTGCCGGGGGTCTGTACGGGCCTGCCGGGGGTCTGTGCGGGCTGCCGGGGGTCAGTGCGGGCCTGCCGGGGGTCTGTGCGGGCTGCCGGGGGTCTGTGCGGGCTTCCGGGGGTCTGTGTGAGCCTGCCAGGCATTGAGTGTGTGTGCAGGCATCGTCCGATGGGACTACAAGTCCCATCGGGCTATGCATGCTACAATGACAGTGATTGACACGTAAGCCAATGATGGGACAGTAGTAGTCCCATCATCCGGCTAATGTGTTGAATGTAAAAAAAACATACATGCTACATACTACATACATATTACATATATACTACATTCATACAACATACATACATACTACATATATACTACATTCATGCAACATACATACATACTACATACATGCTTCATATATACTACATTCATACAACATACATACATACTACATACTACATGCATTCTTCATATATACTACATTCATACAACATACATACATACTACATATATACTGCATTCATACAACATACATACATACTACATACTACATACACACTTCATATATACTACATTCATACAACATACATACATACTACATATATACTACATTCATACAACATACATACATACATACTACATACATACTGCATATATAGTACATTCATACATACTACATATATACTACATTCATACAACATGCATGCATACATACAACATACATAAAACATGCTACAGACATACAACATACACACTACATACATACTACATATATACTGCATTCATACAACATACATACATTCATACATAGTACATACTACATACATACTAAATACATACAACATACATAAAACATGCTACAGACATATAACATACATACTACATACATACTACATACAATACATTAATTCAATACATACTTATAGACATACAGTACATATATCATAGAGTACATACTCACCATTACTTGTCACTTTGATCCCCGAAGCCAGTGTCATCTGTAAAAAATATTAAAATAACAAACAACCGATATACTCCCTGATCCGCAGAAATCCACGAGTGTCCCACGACGATCTCCCTTGGAGAACAGCAGCAACCGCTCTCTAGGGGTCCCAGGAATACAATGACGGGAGGTAGGAATGATACCCGCACTGTATTCCTCCGCCATTGTAAAAAAAATAGTCCCTAGTCTCACTTTTGGCATTGCTGTGTGAGAAAGCTCCCACGCAGCTTTTGCCATAAAGTGAGACCAGTGAACTGTAGTAACCTCTCAGTGATGCACTGCAGGAGATCGTCGTGGGACACTAGTGGATTTCTCAGATCAGGGAGTATATCGGTTGTTTGTTATTTTAATGTTTTTTACAGTGAGATGACACTGGCTTCGGGGATCAAAGTGACAAGTGATGGTGAGTATGAACTCTGTGTTATATGTCCTGTATGTCTATATGTATGTATTGTATGAATGTATGAATGTATTATATGTAGTATGTATGTAGTATGTATGTTGTATGTATGTTGTATGAATGTAGTATATATGTAGTATGTATGTAGTATGTAGTATGTATGCATGGTGTATGAATGTAGTATATATGTAGTATGTATGTATTATGTAGTATGTATGTATTATGTAGTATGTATGTATGTATGTTGCATGATTGTAGTATATATGTAGTATGTATGTTGTATGAATGTAGTATATATGTAGTATGTATTGTAGGGATTCGGACTCGCTTAGGTGCGGCGGGAGTCAAACATGAGGCACGTTCCTTTAAAATTTCACATGGTTTATTACTCCATAAACCAGAGACAGCACATAAACAGTCCTTAGCTGAGCTGTGTTCCCTCAGGTCCTGTGCACACAGGTCAGGGCAATGTCCAGAGCAGCGCTCTATCTGCAGCCGCAGACACAGGAAGGCTTCTCCTTCCTTGGAACACAGACCACTCTCTGTAGTGTCGCACCTGGACACATGGAAGTCTGTCCACACTCTGCCAGACTTCCTCACAGTCTCTCTCACATGTGCCAAACACCTTAATTACATAGCCCTGTAACCACACCCATAGGTGAGGTATGGATCACATGAGCTGGTCACATGGTCAGGACTTCACCACATGTCCTGAACATACACAAATCTTCAGGCAAAACGGAGTACATTCCGCACCCAGTGCACTAAATGACATCTTTAGTGCTCATGTACACTATAGGCAAAATACTCCGGGTTGCATCGCAGGGAGCATCCCTCCATGTGACATATCTCCCATTAACCACGCGTTCACCTGTCACACCACATATCCCCCTCCTCTGCCTAAAGCCGTGGGGCTTGGCACTTTCTATTACTCGACCAGAGATCCTTCTCGGTCGTCTCTGCCAGTCAAATCGTCTATCAAAGTCAGGCCCTGCTAGTGAACTCTTCAGTAGGCATCCCTTATCCGACTCTGTCTTGTTCTTTGATAAAGATGGGCCCACGTCAGACCACCCGCATCCCCGGCGGTCAGTATGGTGTTGCGACTCCCTTGCCCCCATACCTCTTGTCTGGACTGACTCTTTGTCACCACGTCTTCTACAGGGTCTCCTGCCTAGGTCACTCAGCTCTGAGCTAACTGAGGCATCACTACTTCCTCTTCCATCAGGCCACCTACTGTCCTCTCTCTGCTGGCCATTTCTCCTAAGGTCTATAAGGTCCCGAGAGCAGCCCTTCCATTTATCTCTATGTACTCTCTTATCTCCATCTTTAGGACTTCCAGTCTTAAGTGAACCTCTTTGCCTTTCTATACCGCGAGTTGAAGGAGGCGGCCATCTTCTTTCCATTTCCTCCAGCTCTCTACTGATCTGCTTCCTCTCAAGTCTTAGCTGCTCTACTTCTTTCAGGTATGACACGCGATACTCCAGGAGCATCCGGATATTCCCAAGGCTCTCCATGGACCCGACAACGAGGAATGGAACCATCCCATCTTCACCCTTGTCCTGGGTTTCGTCATTAGCCGGAATCCTCACTCTCATCACGCCAGACCTGTTCACCATGTCCTGCATCACTTTCCCAAACCTTCCGATGACTTTCCTCACCAGACCTCCGGGCACTTGAATGATGTCTTCTGCAATGCCCTGCTGACTTTGAACTTTCCTCGCACACTCTAGACATCGAGCGGCTTCTTTTTTTTCCAACAGGATCATCTGCCTTGTGCGGAGGCATTGTAGATGCATATCCCTCAGGATAGTAACCCGCTTCCTTGTGACTTCCTTAGATGACAGTATGACCAGCTGCTTCGTCTCTGGTGCCCAGATCACACTACATGCTTCTATAGCCTTCCTAAAGGCCTCATGCACACCTTCCTCAGCACAGGCTTCCTGCATGTCTTCTGGTACATCAATTACAACCTTGAAGGTCGTGGACTTGCTCTCACCCTGAACAGATGGCTCTGGGTTCCCTACGGACACTTCCCTCAAGATATCTGTCACGATTGGATGACTGTCTTGTGCAGCCCTTGGCTCACCATCTTCCTGAGATTTACAGTCTTCAGGACCCTTTTCCAAGATGGGCTTTGGCAGTTCTGCCTTGCTATCAGGCGGGCACGGCTGCTGTACGTCTTCGCCCATCCACTTCTCCCGTAGAAGACCTTTTCCTACTCCACTGAGTTCTTGCAGAACTTTATCTCGCTCCTCTGCCAGGTAGCGACGCTCATCCTCTCTCCTGAGAATCTCCTGTTGATACTTCTCTTGGGCCTCTCTGAGCACCTCCATATCTTCCAACAGAGTCTTGTTCATGGTTTTACACGCTGACAGGTGACCTCTGAGCTCAGAGACTTCCTTCTCCAGCTCATCCACTCTGTGCTCAGTCACTTGTCTCAGTGCTTTGCCTGCCAAGAGCTCGGACTCTAGGTGGTGCAACCGCTCCACCTGCGCGGAGTTGGCGACTTCCAGACTCGCCACCTTCAGACACTTCCTCGCCAGCTGCTGACACATCTCTTCGCGCCCTTGCTCCAAGTCTCGTAGGTGCGCTTCTACCTGGTGCAAACTGTCACTACACTGGATTCGTGCTTCTGTCTGACAAACACTGTCTTCAGCCCTAGTGGTTGCTACTGGCAATAACATATTACAGTCACGCCTGGTACCTGTGTCACACCCCACCGCATGGGAAATGTTCATGTTGCTCTCTGTTCGGGTGTCAGGTCCACTCTTTTTAATTACCACACCACTATCAGTCTCTCTCTGGTACCCGTCAGGTGACATCATGTCTGTAAGTGGGGCCGACGCACTGTTCTCTCTGGTCATGTTTAACTTAGGCCTGTCAACTTTAGGAGGCGGACTTTTCACACCATTACCTCCCATACACATTATATCAACAGACACTTCTCCTTTTGTCCACCAGTCCCACAGGGCTTCTAAGTCCCGCCCTATTACCATAGTATACTGTAAGTCTGGGTCTACTGTCACTACATGGTACGTGGAACTCTCAGTCGTGTCAATGTAGAGGTATGCTGTCAAAAGTTCTTTATCGTCCCCACCAAAGCCATTCACTCTCGTCACCGTCCCAGGCGACACAGAACGTCCAGGAGTGTTTTTTAGCACAGATACCGGACTCCCAGGGTCTAACAATCCCATCACCCGTTCTCCATCCAGCCAGAAGGGGCACTGTAGTGTTGGTTCACTGACCGAGCTACTCACAGTCGTCTCATCTCCCAGCCCACCATCCGTCATGTCACGAGACGTCAGGTCCGTAAGTTGGGCAGATGTCCTTCTCCTTCCGGTCAGTTCTACCTCTGACCTGTCTACGTCAGGAGCCGTCACTATCTTAGTGTCCGCTGGCCCCACAGTCGAAGCATCTCCATCGTCCGACCAAACGTCATCAAACAAAACAAAGTCCCGGCCCCTCTCCCAGGCATAGACTAAGTCCCGTGGTATCCCTCCCCCTTGGCACTCACCACCTTTGGTCCCCTCAAACACTACTCTGTCTACTGCATAGTTCACCGTGACCCCGTGTTTACAGTGAACCCTGACGTTTTTCTCGGACAGAGAGAAAGTGAGAGGAGTTCCTGTCAGAATCACCTGATTCTCTGATTCCATCCGACCAAAGGCTCCTTCCCGGTGCAGCATCACTGTACACATCTGTGGCCCGTCATTACTACCTGGAAAGGATATTCCACATTCTGGAAAAGACCTGCACATACACTGCGGTACTCCAGACGTACCTACTGAGTCACCCAGTGCTGTCACTTCTTCAAACTTGGCCCCTTTCTGGACCACCACCCCGCTTTGGGTTGCCGCCCCCTCCCGGGACTCCACCCCATTTTGGGTTACCACCCCAATTTGGGCCACCGCCCCCTTTGGGGACTCCACCCCTTTACGGGCTACCACCCCGATTTGGGCCACCGCCCCCTTTTGGGACTCCACCCCTTTACGGGCTACCTCCCCGATTTGGGCCAACGCCCCCTTTTGGGACCCCACCCCTTTACGGGATCTCCCCATGTCTGTCCTGCAGAACCTCTTAGGCCACAGTTCACACAGTACAGTTTATGCCTTTTTCTGGTACTGGCCCTTTAAGCACGACACCACACCAATTCCTTCTGGCACTGCCCCAGCTCCTGCCGTCGCTCACAAGCAGCTGCTGGTGTTTCTGCAGCTCCTGCTGCGTCATCTTCGAGGACCCGCCGATCCACCGGAAGCCACTTGTCACCCTCAAAGATAAAAAAACCACAAAAGCGCGCCCATAGGGCCTTACCAGTGCAGGTATAATGGGTATAAGGACATAATACAGGGTACTCACCCTTAATAGTTGTGTAAAGCCACAACTACTGTATCCGCTTAGTCATATGCAATAAAGCTGCAGCAGGATGGTGTAGACAGACAGCGTCTGCTACCAATGCTCAAATAGGAGATCCCAAAAAGAAAAAACATCAGGTCCCCGCGCTGCGAGACCTTCGTGAGCGTACTGAGCCACAGCAAGCACTTTCAGGATTTTTTTTTTTTTTTTTTTTTGCAGAGAAGCGAGGAAAAGGGAAAAAAAAAACACAAGCACAGTCTCTCACTGACTCTGGTCAGTGCAACACGGATTCCTGTCCGTTGCCTGCTGGTGTCAGCCACACAGGTTCTCGGGTACCTCTTCTCCTCATAGGCATCCCACAAATCTCCATACAGTCATTTCCTCTGACCTCGGTCAGTATTACTCACGATTTTCCATACCGTCTGTGCTCCTGGGAATCGCTGCCCGCATTCTCCACCAATTGTAGGGATTCGGACTCGCTTAGGTGCGGCGGGAGTCAAACATGAGGCACGTTCCTTTAAAATTTCACATGGTTTATTACTCCATAAACCAGAGACAGCACATAAACAGTCCTTAGCTGGGCTGTGTTCCCTCAGGTCCTGTGCACACAGGTCAGGGCAATGTCCAGAGCAGCGCTCTATCTGCAGCCGCAGACACAGGAAGGCTTCTCCTTCCTTGGAACACAGACCACTCTCTGTAGTGTCGCACCTGGACACATGGAAGTCTGTCCACACTCTGCCAGACTTCCTCACAGTCTCTCTCACATGTGCCAAACACCTTAATTACATAGCCCTGTAACCACACCCATAGGTGAGGTATGGATCACATGAGCTGGTCACATGGTCAGGACTTCACCACATGTCCTGAACATACACAAATCTTCAGGCAAAACGGAGTACATTCCGCACCCAGTGCACTAAATGACATCTTTAGTGCTCATGTACACTATAGGCAAAATACTCCGGGTTGCATCGCAGGGAGCATCCCTCCATGTGACATATCTCCCATTAACCACGCGTTCACCTGTCACACCACAGTATGTACTATGTAGTATGTATGTATGTTGTATGATTGTAGTGCAGATGTAGTATGTATGTATTATGTAGTATGTATGTATGTATGTATGTTGTATGAATGTAGTATATAAGTAGTATGTATGTAGTATGTATGTATGTTGTATGAATGTCGTATATATGTAGTATGTATGTAATATGTATGTATGTTGTATGAATGTAGTATATATGAAGTATGTATGTATTATGTAGTATGTATGTATGTTGTATGAATGTTGTATATATGTAGTATGTATGTAGTATGTATGTTTTTGTTTTACATTTACCACATTAGCTGGATGATGGGACTACTACTGTCCCATCATTGGCTAATGTGTCAATCGCTGTCATTGTAGCAGGCATAGCCCGATGGGACTTGTAGTAGATGCCTGCACATACACACAACCCCCGGCAGGCCCGCATAGACCCCTGACAGCCCGCACAGACCCCCAGCAGCCCGCACAGACCCCAGGCAGGCCCGCACAGACCCCCGGCAGGCATGCACAGACCCCCGGCAGGCCCACACAGACCCCCGGCAGGCCTGCACAGACCCCCGGCAGCCCGCACAGACCCCCAGCAGGCCCATACAGACCCCCGGCAGGCCCGCACAGATCCCCGGCAGGCCCACACAGACCCCCGGCAGGCCTGCACAGACAGCGCATCATGATGCACACAGACCGCGCATCATGATGACATCATTTCAGCAGCAAATCACAGCCACAACATTGGCTCATTGCATTATGGGAACTTCCGATTCCGGTATTCGATATTGTAAAAATATCGGTACTCGGTATCGTAATTCCGATACAGCGAATATCGGCCGATACCCGATATCGGAATGCTCAACATTACTTCTGAACCAAATGTTGTCATCTGTAGCATCTGCCATAGGAAGCTGAGCAGAGGCTAGGGAAAAGGCAACCAAAGCACCACCAGTATGCAGAAACACATGGCAGCCAAGCACCCTAGTCGGTGGGCTGAACAACAGGGTACCAAATCAGTGTCTGTGACTGCTGGTCAAACCACTGCCATGTTGCCTGTGATATGTCCTTTCTAATCTGCTGGGCAGGAAGCAGGTGATCATCATACCTCTTGCTCGCAAGCTGCGGTTGCACAGACACAGGCCACAACAAGCTCATCCACTTGTTTGTCCCAGGAATGCGTCCAATTGTCCGTGCCCCAGATGTATGAAAGGAGGCGTAAATACCAAGCCACACACCCACAAGCACAAATACTGAACGTGCACATTGCCAAGTTGCTAACCATCGAGATGTTGCCATTTAGGCTTGTAGGGACACAGTCTTTCCTTGATCTTTTGGCTGTGGCTGCCTCACGATACTTGGTTTCCAGCCGGCACTACTTTTCCCAGTGTGCCATCCCCACGTTACACCAGCACGTCTTAAGCAATCTAAAGCGTGCTCTCAACAACGCCGTAACTGGGAAGGTCCATCTTACATCAGATACGTGGACAAGTACTTTTGGCCAAAGACAGTACATCTCTGTCATGGCACACTGGCTCAACCTGGTGGAGGGTAGGACAAAGTCTCAAACTGGACCATCAACACATATCCTACCCACGCCATGAATAGCGGGCCCAGCCTCAATCAGGGTTTCTGCCTCATCATATACGTCCAGTCTCCCCTTTTCCTCCTCCTCCTCCGCCTCGTCATTCTATGCTGAATTACCCTCCACCTCACTCCCAAGTTGGGAGCTGTGCAGCAGCACATCGGCAAAGCGGCAACACGCTCTGCTGAAGGTGATCTGCTTAAGTGAACACCACACACTGCAGCAGAGCTGTGGAAATTACTAAAACAACAGCAGACCGATCAGTGGCTCTCCCCACTGCAACTCCAACCTGGTCTGGTTGTCTGCGACAATGAGCATAACCTGGTGGCAGCTTTAAAGCTCAGGAAGCTGGGGCATGTGCCATGCATGGCTCACGTGCTGAACCTAGTGGTGCAGAAATTTCTAAAAACATACCCTGACTTGCCGTACCTACTTGAGAAGGTGCGCCATATTTGTGCCCATTTCTGCCATTCCTCAACCGCTGTTGCAGGTCTTGGAGTGCTTCAAAAGCAATTTAATTTGCCAAACCACAGACTCATTTGCGACCTGCCAGCACGGTGGTGCTCAACATATCATATGTTGGCAAGGGTAAGTGAGCAGCAGAGTGCAATTGCTGAATACCAGCTTAAACATGCCCATCACACTGTGATTCAGCCAATACACATAACAACTGTCGAGTGGGTGTGGATCGCTGATATTTGTGAGGTGCTTGATAACTTTGAGCACTGCACCAAGCTTGTGAGCGGTGATCAGGCTATTATCAGCATAACCATCCCTATGCTATGTCTGCTGAAAAAATTGCTGCACAATCAAAAAATGGAATCTTGCGTGCCCAGCAGCTGGGTATGGAGCAAGATTTCACAATGGGTGATCCTACCCAGCCCAGCCAATATCATCACGTAACATTGAGGGATAAAGATGATGATGAAAATGAGGAGGGAGAGGATTTCTTTTTCAGTGGTACCGAGGGGACACCTCATGCTACAGAGGGGAATCCCAACCCCAGCTTCATGTCTGTCCAGCATGGGTGAGTTGGGACTAGAAGGTGGAGGAGGAGAGTCAGTGTGAGGAGAGGATGGGTATTGTTCCTCCTTCTGGGGTCACAGAAGATTTGCCTCTTTTCAGCTTGGCACGCATGGCACACTTCACATCTAACTATGTTTCAAGACCCTCGCATAATTCACATTTTCATTAGCAACCTATACTGGTTGTCCACCTTTCTAGACCCATGGTACAAGTACAAATTTCCTTTGCTACTGTTGCAGTCACCAAGGGGTTTCACAATGGAATCCTTCAATATGGCCGTTGTCGATCATTTGATGGCAACAGCACACTCAGACACCACTGCTAGCAGAGGTACCAGCTCTGTGCAACAGCATGCATTAATGGGGAGAGACATGTCAAGCAGGTCCAAAAGAGGTGGTGGTAAAATGTCCACAAACTGGGCCAGCTTCAATAAACCAGCTCATCACCAAGCACTAGCTGGAACAGTAACAATGTCAAGGAGGGAAAAGTTGAACAAGATGGTCAACGACTATCTAAGTGACCATACCTGCATCCCTCCTGACGCTTCTGTACCGCTTAATAACTGGGTATCCCAGCTGCATAGTTGGCCCGACCTCTCCTTATATGCCTTGAAGGTGCTGGCCTGCCCTGCTGCCAGTGTGATGTCAGAGCGTGTTTTCAGTGCCGCTGGGGCAATCATCACAGATACACACACACAGTTGACTACAGAGAATGCAGATAGGCTGACTCTGATAAAATTTAATAAGGACTGGATTTCGCAACAGTATTTAAGCCCTCCAGATGACAGTATCCCAACCTAAAGTCACCCGAGAGGTTATTTTTTTTTAAATTGGTGATCACATCCATCCCTTCCCATACAAGCCCCTTTTCTTCTTCTTACACATGTTTTCAAATCCTGCTTCTGCCACATGTACCTCATGGTCAATAAGCTAAAAACAATGTTATGTTAATTAATATTTCCCATCAGAGGTACTTGTGATGAGAGTGAGAGCCTTCTTCCTTCATCAACCATAGTATCATGCCCCTTGGGTTAATTTTTGGAGACACTATGGCTATGCCTGGACAATGGGCACTGCAACATCTATGGTAGTAGTCCTAGCTTCATCATAATTATTTGGCCCTTCAGACCTGTCTTGCTTCCTTCATCAACTATGATACAGCTCCTTGGGCTAATTTTTGGAGACACTATGGCTATGCCTGGACACTGGGCACTGCAACTACTATGCTAGTAGTCCTAGCTGCTTCATCATTGTTTGGCCCTTCAGACCTGTCTTGCTTCCTTCATCAACTATGATAAAGCCCCATTAGATAATTTCTGGAGACACTATGGCTATGCCTACACATTAGGCAGTGGCAGTGGAACAACAAGGACAGTAGCTTTATTATTGTGATTCCCTTGTGATGATGATCATGGGTGGCTTCTTTCTGTATTAACCATCACACAGCCCCTAGGGCAGATCGCTCTCCTTACACCACTTACACACTTAGCTGTCAGAAGATCGCCTCCATCATCACTCGCTCTTACGGCACTTCTGATATATCACTGGCACTGCATAAATGGCGGACGAGTCCTGCTCTGCCTGCAAAAAATCACCGGACTTCAAACAGTGTTTGTACATTCTAGTGAAGCAGTGGTGTAAAACCACTCGTGCAGCCCCTGACCAGGTGCCCCCATGTTATATACATTTGTTTACAGCATACATTTTTTTAACATTTACAAATTTTTTTAGCATTTTACTCAGCCCCCAGACTGCTTTGTAGGGTCCAGCAGACAATTACAAGCATTTTCCATTGACTATCATTGGACTCACTAATCGTACCGAATACCCGTGTATTACGGTATTCTCAGTACGAGTATAGCGAGTCCGAATACTTCACTACTCGCTCATCCATACCCAAAGCCCGTTTGTACAATTTCTCCATACCTGAGCGGGCTGCTATAAAGGAGTATATCTCTGATAGCCTTAGTAAAGGGCACATTCGGCCATATGCTTCATATCATCTGTATGTGGGAGGGGATGAGTGGAAAACTGCATTTCTCACCTCTGAAGGTTTGTTTGAGAATTTGGTTATGCTTTTTGGCCTGACTAATGCACCAGCAGTATTCCAGAATTTCATTAATCATGTTTTCTCAGATTTTATTGGGCTCTTCATGGTAGTTTATCTGGATGATACCCTCATATATTCTTCTGATAAACAGAATCGCTTGGATCACCTCTGTGTGATCCTCCAGAGGCTCAGGGAGAACTCACTCTTTGCTAAACTGGAGAAATGTTCATGTTTTGCTCAAGAATTATCCTATCTAGGGGTCATTTTGTCTTCTGAGGGGTTTTGTATGGACCCTAGAAAGGTAAAGGCTATTGTGGATTCGGTGCAACCCAGAGATCTCAAGGGTCTTCAGCGTTTTCTGGGTTTAGCTAATTACTATAGGAAATTCATTAAGGGGTTTTCCCAGGTGGTCAAACCCCTCACTGAATTAACTTGTAAGGGGGCTGATCTCAAAAACTGGTCAGCTCCAGCGGTGGTGGCAATTTCTTCCTTAAAAAACTGTTTGATGCCCGCCCCTGTGCTGGTTCAACCTGATTTGTCTAAACCGCTTATCATGGAGATGGACTCATTGTAAGTAGGAGTGGGGGCGGTGTTATCCAAGGGGACCACCACATTAACTAATCTAAGACCCTGTGCCTACTTTTCGAAAAAATTTTCCTCTGCCGAAAGGAATTATGATGTGGGTAACTGGGAGTTATTTTTGTCTTATGTCGAGTCAGCCAAACGTTTAACCCTGAGACAGACGAGGTGGTCACTTTTCTTTTCCCGATTTCAGTTTTCAATCACTTTAAGAAAGGGTCCAAGAATGTGAAGACTGATGCCTTATCTCACAGCCTGGATCCAATATCAACCCCTGAACTTCTTTCTTCAGCACAGAGTGGTAGTAGCTGCGGTTTCCTCGGCATTGGAGCGAGAGACCCGGGATGCCAAATCTCTTGCTCCTCCTCCATACCTAATAATAAATTCTTCGTGCCTGTCTATTATCGGTTAAAGGTGCTTCAGGAGTTCCGTGACTAGACTCTGAGTGGGCATCCTGGACTCTCGGCCATGCATATAGCCATCGCTAGGCTGTTTTGGTGGCCCTCGTTGGCTTCTGATGTCACTGGCTTTGTGCCCTCCTGTGAAACTTGTGCCCGCGCAAAAACCTCCCTTAACCAGCCTTCTGGGGAATTGATGCCACTGCCACTTCTGGATAGACCGTGGACTCATCTGTTGATGGATTTTATCACCAATCTTCCCCCCTCTAATGGCAAAACCGTGATCTGCATAGTTGTTGATAGGTTCAGTAAACAGGCGCATTTTGTACCATTGGTGGGTCTTCCTAATGCTGAGACTCTATCAAAACTATTCATTGAGCATGTCATCCAATTGCATGGCGTGAGTGTCAGTGTGGTGTCTGATAGAGGGTTGCAATTTGTGTCTAAATTCTGGAGGGCTTTTTGTAAAAGGCTAGATATCAGTCTGACCTTTTTGTCGGCCTATCATCCTGTGACTAGTGTTGAGCGATACTTTCCGATATTTCTCAATATCGGATCGGATTGGATCGGACCGATACCCAAATAGTATCGGGTATTGCCAATTCCGATACCGGAAACCCCATTCATGTCAATGGGGCAGAAATATCGGAATTAAAAAAACCCTTTCTTTACTTGCACATCCAGTTCGGGAGGGGGGAAGAGTGTGGGCGGTGCGTGGGCGGACACTGTGCGTGTGTGTGTGTGCGGGCAGGGTCTGTACGGGCCTCTCGGGGGTCTGTGCGGGCCTGCTGGGGGTCTGTGCGGGCTGCCGGGGGTCTGTGCGGGCCTGCCGGGGGTCTGTGCGGGCCTGCCGGGGGTCTGTCCGGGCTGCCGGAGGTCTGTGCGGGCCTGCCGGGGGTCTGTGTGGGCCTGCCGGGGGTCTGTCTGGGCCTGCCGGGGGTTTGTCTGGTCCTGCCGGGGGTCTGTGCGGGCTGCCAGGGGTCTGTGCAGGCCTGCCGGAGGTCTGTGCGGGCTACTAGGGGTCTGTGCAGGCCTGCCAGGGGTTGTGTGTGTGCAGGCATCGTCCGATGGGACTACAAGTCCCATCGGGCTATGCCTGCTACAATGACAGTGATTGACACATTAGCCAATGATGAGACAATAGCCCATCATCCGGCTAATGTGTTGAATGTAAAAAGAAAAAAAAACATACATACTACATACATACTACATATATACTACATTCATACAACATACATACTACATACATACAGTACTTCATATATACTACATTCATACAACATACATGCATACTACATACATACTACATATATACTACATTTATACAACATACATACATACTACATACATACTTCATATATACTACATTCATACAACATACATACATACTACATACATACTTCATATATACTACATTCATACAACATACATACATACTACATACATGCTTCATATATACTACATTCATAGAACATACATACATACTACATACATACTACATATATACTACATTCATACAACCTACATATATACTACATGCTACATACATACTACATATATACTATATTCATACAACATACAACATACATACTACATACATACTACATTCATACAACAGACATACATAGTACATACTACATACATACTACATACATACAACATACATAAACCATGCTACAGACATACAACATACATACTACATACATACTACATACAATACATTCATACAATACATACATATAGACATACAGTACATATAACATAGAGTACATACTCACCATCACTTGTCACTTTGATCCCCGAAGCCAGTGTCATCTTTAAAAAATATTAAAATAGCAAACAACCCATATACTCCCTGATCCGCAGAAATCTACGAGTGTCCCACGATGATCTCCCATGGAGAACAGCAGCAGCATGATGCCACCACTCTCTAGGGGCCCCAGGAATACAATGACGGGAGGTAGGTATCCTTCCGCACTGTATTCCTCCGCCACTGTAAAAAAATAGTCCCTAGTCTCACTTTTGGCATTGCTGTGTGAGAAAGCTCCCCCGCAGCTTTTGCCATAAAGTGAGACCAGTGAACTATAGTAACCTCTCAGTGATGCACTGCAGGAAATCATTGTGGGACACTAATGGATTTCTGCGGATAAGAGAGTATATTGCTTGTTTGCTATTTTAATATTTTTTACAGTGAGATGACATTGGCTTCGGGGGATCAAAGTGACAAGTGATGGTGAGTATGTACTCTATGTTATATGTCCTGTATGTCT
Organism: Dendrobates tinctorius; assembly: GCF_039654945.1. NCBI lineage: Eukaryota > Metazoa > Chordata > Amphibia > Anura > Dendrobatidae > Dendrobates > Dendrobates tinctorius. The sequence goes on along the minus strand of NW_027361707.1, from coordinate 58,188,651 downwards.
ATATGTATGTATTGTATGAATGTATGAAAGTATTGTATGTAGTATGCATGTAGTATGTATGTACAGTATGTATGTTGTATGAATGTAGTATATATGTAGTATGTATGTAGTATGTATGTATATATGTTGTATGAATGTAGTATATATGTAGTATGTATGTAGTATGTAGTATGTATGTATGTTGTATGAATGTAGTATATATGTAATATGTATGTAGTATGCATGTATATATGTTGTATGAATGTAATATATATGTAGTATGTATGTTGTATGAATGTAGTATATATGTAGTATGTATGTAGTATGTATGTATGGTATGTATGTTGCATGAATGTAGTATATATGTAGTATGTATGTATGTTGTATGAATGTAGTATATATGTAATATGTATGTAGGTATGTTGTATGAATGTAGTATATATGTAGTATGTATGTAGTATGTATGTATGTATGTTGTATGAATGTAGTATATATGTAGTATGTAGTATGTATGTTGTATGAATGTAGTATAAGATAAGATAAGATAAGATAATCCTTTAATCGTCCCACCATGGGGAAATTCAGAGCATTACAGCAGCAAGGCAGGAACAAGTACAGATACAGATGCATAAAGGCATTACATTGACAGTAGGTAGGTACATATACGAAAAAAAAAAAAAAAAAATATATATATATATATATATGTATATATGTAGTATGTATGTATGTTGTATGAATGTAGTATATATGTAGTATGTATGTAGTATGTATGTTGTATGAATGTAGTATGTATGTATGTATGTTGTATGAATGTAGTATATATGTAGTATGTATGTATGTATGTTGCATGAATGTAGTATATATGTAGTATGTAGTATGTATGTATGTATGTTGTATGAATGTAGCATATATGTAGTATGTATGTATGTATGCTATATGAATGTAGTATATTTGTAGTATGTACGTAGTATGTAGTATGTATGTTTTTTTTACATTCAACACATTAGCCGGATTATGGGACTACTACTGTCCCATCATTGGCTAAGGTGTCAATCACTGTCATTGTAGCAGGCATAGCCCGATGGGACTTGTAGTCCCATCGGACGATGCCTGCACACACACAACCCCCAGCAGGCCAGCACAGACCCCCGGCAGCCCGTACAGACCCCCGACAGGCCCGTACAGACCCCCGGCAGGCCCGCACAGACCCCCGGCAGCCCGCACAGACCCCCGGCAGGCCCGTACAGACCCCCGGCAGGCCCGTACAGACCCCCGGCAGGTCCGCACAGACCCCCAGCAGCCTGCACAGTCCCCCGGCAGGCCCGCACAGACCCCCGGCAGCCCGCAAAGACCCCCGGCAGCCCGCACAGACCCCCGGCAGGCCTGCATAGACCCCCGGCAGGCCTGCACAGACCACGCATCATGATGCGCACAGACCGCGCATCATGATGACATCATTTCAGCAGTCAATCATAGCCACAACACTGGCTCATTGCATTATGGGAACTTCCGATTACGGTATCCGATATTGTAAAAATATCGGTACTCGGTATCGGAATTCCGATACAGCAAATATCTTCCCTTGACGAAGCTGCAGGTTAGCAGCGACACGCGTTGGGTTCTGTGGGCAGTGTGAGTATGCTTAGGTAATTTTCATGTGATCCAGCAGTCCCATCGGACGATGCCTGCACACACACACAACCCCCAGCAGGCCCGCACAGACCCCAGCAGCCCGCACAGACCCCTGGCAGGCCCGCACAGACCCCCGGCAGGCCCGCACAGACCCCCGGCAGCCCGCACAGACCCCCGGCAAGCCCGTACAGACCCCCGGCAGGCCCGCACAGACCCCCGGCAGCCTGCACAGTCCCCCGGCAGGCCCGCACAGACCCCCGGCAGCCCGCACAGACCCCCGGCAGCCCACACAGACCCCCGGCAGGCCTGCACAGACCCCCGGCAGGCCTGCACAGACCACGCATCATGATGCGCACAGACCGCGCATCATGATGACATCATTTCAGCAGCCAATCATAGCCACAACACTGGCTCATTGCAATATGGGAACTTCCGATTCCGGTATCCGATATTGTAAAAATATCGGTACTCGGTATCGGAATTCCGATACAGCAAATATCTTCCCCTGACGAAGCTGCAGGTTAGCAGCGACACGCGTTGGGTTCTGTGGGCAGTGTGAGTATGCTTAGGTAATTTTCATGTGATCCAGCAATTGCCTTCCCTTATCTATGGACTTGCATGGTAATCATTTGGATTTTTTACATACTTACAAGTGACTATTAGACTGATCAGACTTTATTGCTGCAAATTGTCCATATGTTTATACTAAACAATTTATGCATATTATATGGTGATAGAGGACATTGTTGTGAATGCATTTTTTTGAAACACTTATTTATATAAACATTTCTTCCTTTGTACACTGCATGTGTTCTCCACCTGCCCACTTTTGTTTCATTTGTGGTTTTTAATTTTTTTTATTGTACACTTGGATCTCTCTGGCTATTGTATGTCAATAAAAGCCTTTTTTAACATGGACATTCTGCTGTTGCGTGCATGTTATCCTGTGTCTCTTTTCTCCCTTTTTTTCATTGTGAAATAAATGTCACAAAATGTAATACCAGTTTAATTTTTAGTGTGGCTCCCATATTGATTCAATATGACAAAGTGGCCCTTGAACCAAAAGAGGTTGTGCACCCCTGATGTAAAGAATGACACTGCACTTGACTTAACTGTAAAGAAATTGTTACAAATATGTATACTATGTTGAACATAATGATTCTATTTGGATTCCAAAAGTTTTTTAACGTGGATATAAAAAAATTGTGCTTCTTTCTTCTGACAATTTCTGCCTTCCTTTGAATGGCAGGCATGGTACCGTATAGGGAATGTGCCTCTGACAGCGGTGACCCTAGGAGAAAGCTAGAAGAAAACTCTGATTAGTGCCCATTTGCCCCCTCCCACTACTCCCCAGGTGATGCCATAATTGGAACGCCCAACTAACCAACGGGAAAAAAGAGGAAGGGGCGTCCAGCCACACTCTCAGGGGTTAAATCCAGGTGCCCTGGGCCTGAGACTTCCTCTTTCTCCCCGGCTGACCCTTGGAAGCTTTTGTGCCATCCTCCCTCCCTTATAGATTAGTGAATGTGCTGCGCTACTAATTTTTTTTTTTTAACGAAAAACAAAGAAAATTTTCTTCGTATAATTTCTTGTCGTTATTACGTCACAGCGGTAGTGTAGAGGGGCGCAAAGGTTCACAACCTCTCATCGGCTTGCTCGCCCAGCGATTAGTGATAAGGACTTCAGCGATGAGTCCGATGCAAATTGTACTTGCCTCTCTCTTCTTATCAAAATTATTAAACTGTGACCGACCTGTTCAACCCATCCAGGCCTGTCGTTATTTATTACGGGATTGGTGGGAGGTGGGAAGGCACTGTTTACGTCACACGGGGCTCTGCAGTCTCAGCATTACAGGACAATAGAGAAAATTAGATTGAAGTTTTGCTGTTTTTCAAACTTATGCCACTATGTTTACAATATGAAATAAAAAAATTGAAAATAGCACAATAAACACAAAAAAGTGCAAAAAGTATGTGAATATCACATGAACATAAAAGGATACTTAAAAATAACCTTCACACTATTGATTGTCTTTGTTTGTTATAGCTCCCAGGTAGGATTAGAACTAGAAGAAATGTGTACAGAGCCTCAAAGAAAATGAATATGCAAATATATCTGTGCTGATGGGTTTCATCTATTAATTATTAAAGCATACATTTTGCATTATAATCCTCAAATGTATAAATCATCCATAACAATCGCAGTGTATAAGTATGTGCATCATTACCTAGGTATTTAACAAGAAATAAAAGAATAGTTTCTGCTGTGTGGAAATGACTCTGTATAAGAGTAATTTGAGAGAATAAGACATTACTGTGATGGGTGCCATGAGTATACATAAAACCACTCAGTGTGTAAGAAGTGTTGTCAGTGCAGAATAGCATATGTGGCTGAGCTATAAAATAACACAGTCCTGAGCATTTTAATGGCCAAAAAAAAGACAATGTTTTTCTTACCTAAATCCTCAGTTTGCTTAACCTTTGTAGTGTCAATGGAAAGACGTTAAACTTTCATTAGGATGTTCATTGTTTTTTTACAGGAGACAATTGTTTGTGCAACTCACATGAGAATGAAGACAATGAAGCAGTCAGGAACTGGACAGCAATTCAGCCTGACTTACTGATTCATTTCTTAATATATATCTTCATAGAAGCTTAAGTTACATTTTTCTTACACAGAATTTTAAATTTCTTATTTAGACGTAGGATTAATGTCTGACTCCAGCAAAGTATGAACACATACAATTTCTAGCAGCGCCGAATAATGTCACAGGGAAAAACATTATCTAGCTTTTTGATAAAACAATGTCTTTTATTAAATACATATAATAATGCAAACAAAATATGTAACGGGTTTGGAGAAAACGTCCAATGGGGAGAGTTGCAAAAGTAAAGCCGTGTTACCTGAGGATCATATATGTAACACCCCAAGGGATAACAATAATCGGAACAACCTACCACAGAGGCTAAGTAAGTTAATCAATGTAGTCAATAACAATGCATATGTTGGCTAGTAACACTGCCACTACTGCAGTAAGTAAAGTGCTTAGTGCCTACATTGTAAAGCAGTTTACCACCCGTATAATTGCATCAGCATTCATGACAGATACTAGATATTGCCATTAGCCTTACATATTAATAGGTCCTGAACTTGGATATTGATAAAGAGAGACAAAAGATTAGCTATAAAGTGCCTAGTGCATAAATCACGAAAGCAATCCTTGCCAAAATCGTACAGGTACATATACATAGGTGAGGAAAAGATTACAAAAGTATATCACCTTAAATGATCATTATCAACGGACCATCAAGCAGCCAAAAGAACAGCCGCACCACCCTGACCCCTTCGGCATTTCGCGCATGCTTCTTCCAGGGGTGTCTACCCTGATATATATTTTGTTCATATTATTATATGCATTTAATAAATTACATTGTTTTATTTAAAGCTAGAATCTCTTTTTTTTCTTAGGTATTACTTGGAGCTGCTAGGAATTGTATGTGTTATGACTCTGTGGATACATGAAGCCACCACAAGAAGGCGTGTAGGGGCCAACTGCATGCTATTCATACGTTTCATTCCATAACTACATAGTAACTGACAGAGGCATAACTGGATTGTCCAGGACCTCAGTGAAACCTCTGTAATGTAGCCCAACCTACCATGTGCCATTTATATTTTGGATAGAGGTGATGAAAATTTTTAAAATTCTAATTTGTCAAGTTTGACAAATTTTTCGCAAAATTTAAATTTGGAGTTACCATATATACTCGTGTATAAGCCAAGATTTTCAGCCCATTTTTGGGGGCTGAAAGTCCCCCTCTCGGCTTATACGCGAGTCATATAATGGGGGGTGGGTGGGGGAGGGGGAGAAGGGGTGTCAGAGACCATACTCACCTCTCCTGGCACGTCTCTGCAGCCCCTGCGTCTCCCTCTGCCGTCTGCTTCCTGCATTCAGCGATCATGTGGTACCGCTCATTAAACTCATGAATATGCGCATATTTATTAGTTTAATGAGCGGTACTACGTGACCAGCTGAATGCAGGAAGCAAACGGCAGAGGGAGAAGCAGGGGCTGCCGCTGCAGAGAAGACCTTGCGCTAGGAGGGGTGAATATGACGGGGCAGAGTGATATTCACCTGTCCCCGTTCCAAGCCGTGCACCGCTCTGTCTCCAGGTCCTCCTGCTGTGACGGCAAAGGGCGCGATGACATAGTCAGTGAGCGCCCTCTGGTGTCAATGCAGAGATCTGGGAGACACAGCGGTGCATGGCTTGGAACGGGGACAGGTGAATATCGCCACTGCCAGGGGCTTAGGACACCAGCACCTGGCCCCCAGCGACGGAGAGGTGAGTGCCATTTTTTTATTGCAGCAGCAGCAAATAAGGGGTATTTATGGAGCATCTTATGGGGCAGCATTAACCCTTGTGGAGCAGCATATGGGGGGTATTTATGGAGGAGCATTAACCCTTGTGCAGCAGCATATTATGGGGGGTATTTATGCGGCATCTTATGGGGCAGCATTAACCCTTGTGCAGCAGCATATGGGGTTATTTTCTTTATGGAGCATCTTATGGGGCAGCATTAACCCTTGTGCAGCAGCATATGGGGGGTATTTATGGAGCATCTTATGGAGCAGCATTAACCCTTGTGGAGCAGCTTATGGGGGTATTAATGGGGCAGCATTAGCCCTTGTGCAGCAGCATATTATGAGGGTATTTATGAGGCAACATTAACCCTTGTGCAGCAGCATATGAGGGGTATTTATGGAGCATCTTATGGAGCAGCATTAACCCTTGTGCAACAGCCTATTATGGGGGGTATTTATGGAGCATCTTATGGAGCAGCGTTAACCCTTGTGCAGCAGCATAATATGGGGTATTTATGGAGCATCTTATGGGGCAGCATTAACCCTTGTGCAGCAGCATATGGAGGTATTTATGGAACATCTTCTTGCGCCAGCATTAACTCTTGTGCAGCAGCATATGGGGGGGTTATCTATGGAGCATCGTCTTGGACCACCATTTAACCCTAGCCTTATACGTGAGTCAATAAGTTTTCACAATTTTTGTGGCAAAATTAGGGGGGTCGACTTATACATGGGTCAGCTTATACACGAGTATATATGGTAATCAATTTGCCGAAAATCACCAGTATGTCTAACCCTTCAACTGTTCAGAAAAAAAAAAGAATACTCTGAGCTGAGGTCTCCTAGGACTATGTTGAACACTTTTTGTGTTTATTAACTGCTTTGTAGGTGCTAAGTGCCCTGACACTACTTGGACCCAGTTACTGCTGCACAAGCAAGACCAATGGTATGTGTGTCCCTGTACCACTGTATAAATAGATTACTCTAATGTTCCCCTACCTAATTACCAGGAAAATCACTGAGCTTTGATAGATGTTTGTGAGTCATATTCAGCGGGACCACTTCACTTATACCAAAGTGACACATAGAGCCTCATGGTACCAAGGACAGCCAAAGCTTCCCCATAGAAAGAGTAACAGAACTCTGTGTCCTTCTTTCTAGGCAATATATCTACATTCCCTTGCATACTTACATACAGAGGTTCCACTTAACCCCCATTTGGTTTTCTTGCATCAAGCACATTCACCACACTATCTCACCCAACTTCAGTCTTCTCCTCTAACTGAGAGTATTATCCTATTTCTAGCTTACTCTACTGTATTTATTCCTTCTCCCCAGCAGTGTACACATATTCACATCTACTCACAAAATTCACACTCTGGAGACTTTCTCTTTGTGCTTGCTTGCTAGACCTGGCGGCAATGCATGAAGCTATCATTGGCCCATAAGCCTCATATGGCTCCTGAGCTGCAGATTAGGGACCCTTGTTATATACCATCTTGAATACTTTTCACTTATTTATCCAACTCTATATTTCATACATTTAAAATGTTTGACTCCTGAATGTATTATCATTGAATACCCATCTTCTACGCATATGCAGAGTATTATTATTGCTATATATTTTCCATCTATATAATCCTTACTTGTATTTATTGCTTTTATATTGTGTTTCATTGTTAATCTAGTAGATCTATATTTTATGTCAGATGTTGTATGTTGATTTGAATATACCATACATATAAAGTTTTAATCAGGTATAAATGAAGAATATATTTTTAAGAACATTTATTGAATTTTGCAATTCTTTATATGTTATGGGCTATCTCTGTGCATACAGAACTATATACTGTAGCTGAGTTATGCCTACTGCATATAGACTTGTTTAATCCGTTCATGTTACATTGCTATCTGCTGTGTAGTTTGCTACTTACATCTGTTTGCTTTTTCAGGCCGACAGTTTTCTATGTCTTCCAGTGTATCTAGTCTTGCCTGTTTGTCTGTTGTCCTGCAGAACCTATTGTCCAAGTCGTTACTATTCCATGTGCCATGTGCCTAATTTCCCGTCACAAGAAGTATTTCACAAGAAGTGCATAAACTCCCTACAGTGGGCAGAACGGTGGCTCAGTGGTTAGCACTGCAGCGCTGGAGTCCTGGGTTCGAATCCCACCAAGGACAACATCTGCAAGGAGTTTGTAAGTTCTCCCCGTGTTTGCGTGGGTTTCCTCCGGGTACTCCGGTTTCCTCCCACATTCCAAAGACCATACTGATAGGTAATTTAGATTGTGAGCCCCATCAGGGACAGGGATGATAATGTGTGCAAACTGTAAAGCGCTGCGGAATATGTTAGCGCTATATAAAAATAAAGATTATTACAGTTGCTTGTGACAAGTGTCTAGCACTGACTTCAGATTTTTTTTCTGCAAAATTATAGGATGTATTGCTTCTACTTTTTAGCCTAAAAATGAAGAAAAAAATATGTATTATTGTGATTGGAATGTAGCAGGACAGATTGCAGGTATACTGTACCACATCACTGAATAATCACAAAAGTTTGTCTCTACTGCTGGCACCTTGCCTTTTTCTCTCTATATCTCTATCAATTGAATATCTGTATTATTTGCGGACTACTACTCATATTTTCTTCACTGCTGCAGCATTGTATGCAGCATTTCCCTAATGCTTTAGGAATTTCTCTTCATGTCACTATTGCTGAGCTGTAAGCTCTGATTTCCTCTCACTATCCTAAGTCTCCCTAATATACTGCTGCATTCCCTGCTTCTGCTTTTTATACAGGTTATGATATTCCTTCCTAATTTGATAGCTGCAGGGTGTTATTTGTAAGCTCGTGCAATTGAACCTAAAGTCATGTCAACCTTCTGAAACTAATGCAATGTTCTGCAATGTGTAAAAAGGAGGCAGGCATAGTGTATTTTTGTTTTCTTTTTGCGTATTATGCAAATTGAATCTCAAAATTTATGAATTCACCAGGATTTGGTAATTTTATTCAGTCTAGCTCAAATTTGATTTGGATCAAATCGATTTATTCTTGCCTAATGTCCATTGGGTCTAGGCTATAGTTATTACACTGATTGGAGATGGATATTGAAATTAGACCTAGAGGCAATGAAAAGATGGCTCCCTACATATCATCCGTGGAATGTATTTACCTGTGGTTTACCAAAAATGATTAAAAAATGGCATAGTTTCTTGTGTGATTTTGGATAATGCAGCTGCTTCTCATTCAGCACATTGCATCCACAGAGTATATGTATATGAAATACAGATTATAAAACCAGTTAAATTTAATTTTGTCTTCATTCCAGGGTCAATGCTTATCTTTCACAGGAGAAGAATGGATATTCATCAGCCTGATTATTCAGACAGCCTTCTTGCATGGATACTTTAAGAACCTTTGACCACCTGCCATAAATACAGTGTATGTCAGGCAGTTGTTAACCAGATAAATTGGAGCAATTAATGTACTATGCTTCCAATTGAAGGGCAACATAGTATGACAAGTCTGTGCGAATGGGCTTATAAAATAAGGTAAACTTTATCTAAAAATTCATGAGACTCATAGTTATAAGTTTGATGTTTTCATAAGAAGTGATCCTCTAACCTTTCCCCATATTTTCCCACTTTTATCAATAGCGTAAGTCATGGACATGCATATCAGTTGTGATGTGTGAATCCATTATATTTTTGTTAGTGTCTAAGGGTAGCGTTACACTTAGCGATGCACCAGCGATCCCGACAATGATATAACCCAGTCAGGATCGCTGGTGCATCGCTAAGTGGTCGCTAGTGAGCTGCCAAACAGGCAGATCTCACCAGCGACATAGCGGCGGTCGCTACTTACCTGTCAGACAAGGCGATGAAGACGTCCTCCCGCCCGCATCCACGTGTCGCTCGTCGCCATAGCAGGAAGCCCAGCAGGAAGCTGATGACGAGAAACGGCCAAGGACGTTCTCGCGCGATCAGCGATAATCAGCGGGGGAGCGGTCGGAGATAAGTATCACACATAGCGATATCGCTAGCAATATCGCTGCTACGTCACAAAAACCAGTGACATTATATTAATTTTGCTAGTGCTATCGCTTAGTGTAACTGGCCCTTAATACTCTAAGATTTAAGCATATACAATATAAAATAAAAATGTTCATAACTCAACTTTTGATTCACTCTTTTGATTTTCTGTAGTGGCCACACATGAGTAGCAAGCAAGTGATCACTGTGGGACAAGGAAACACCAACTTTTAAATTCCTATTTTGCATCTGTTTTCTCTCAGAAAGGAAATGTAACACCAACTGTTATTCACTGTCCTATTAAGGGAATAGAAGAATCCAGGATATCTATAAACAGAAAGATAGTGAGGAAACACTTAGCTAACCTAAATGAATTCAAGTCTCCAGGTCCAGATGAATTACACCCCAGAGTACTGAAGGAGATAGCAGAAGAAATTTTTGAACCCCTCTCCATAATCTTTGAAAATTCTTGGAGAACAGGAGAAGTGCCAGAAGACTGGAGAAGAGCAAATGTTGTTCCTATCTTCAAAAAGGGGAAGAAGGTGGACCCAGGCAACTATAGGCCGGTGAGTCTGACTTCTATACCAGGAAAGATCTTTGAACAAATTATTAAACAACATGTATGTCAATACCTGGATAAGAATGAAGTGATCAAACAGAGTCAGCATGGGTTTGTAACTAATAAGTCATGTCAGACTAACTTAATTTCCTTCTATGACGGTATCACTGATTGGGTGGATCAAGGAAATGCTGTAGATATAGTATATCTTGACTTCAGCAAAGCATTTGACAAAGTCTCTCATACAATCCTTATTGAAAAAATGACTAAGTATGGAATGGACAAGGCAACTGTTAGGTGGATTCCTAACTGGCTTAGTAATCGGACCCAAAGAGTGGTCGTAAATGGCTGCACATCCAGTTGGAAGAATGTCTCAAGTGGGGTGCCACAGGGCTCTGTCCTGGGCCCTGTATTGTTCAACATCTTTATCAACGATTTAGATGAAGGAATTGAGGGTAAACTGATTAAATTTGCTGATGACACAAAGCTAGGAGGGATAGCTAATACTAGAGAAGAGAGAGGATTCAAAAAGATTTAAATAAACTGGAGAAGTGGGCAGCAACTAACAGAATGTTTTTTAACAGGGAGAAATGCAAAGTACTACATCTGGGCAATAAAAATGAAAAAAGCATATATAGAATGGGAGGAATAGGGCTAAGTGACAGCACATGTGAAAAAGACTTGGGTATACTAATAGATCACAGACTGAATATGAGTCAACAGTGTGATGCAGCAGCAAAAAAGGCAAATGCAATTCTAGGATGTATTAACAGAAGCATACAGTCTAGATCACGTGAAGTCATTATTTCCCTCTACTCCTCTTTGGTCAGACCTCATCTGGAATATTGTGTCCAGTTTTGGGCACCACATTTTAAAAAAGACATCAACAAACTGGAGCAAGTTCAGAAAAGAGCGACCAGAATGGTGACCGGTCTGCAAACCCTGTCTTATGAGGAAAGGTTGCAGGATTTGGGAATGTTTAGTTTGCAAAAGAGAAGACTGAGAGGAGACTTAATAGCTGTCTACAAATATCTAAAGGGCTGTCACATTGTAGAATGATCAACTTTATTCTCATTTGCACAAGGAAAGACTAGAAGCAATGGGATGAAACTGAATGGGAGGAGACACAGATTAGATATTAGAAAAAACTTTTTGACAGTTAGAGTGATCAATGAGTGGAACAGGCTGCCACGAGAAGTGGTGAGTTCTCCTTCAATGGAAGTCTTCAAACAGAGGCTGGACAGACATCTGACTGGGATGATTTAGCGAATCCTGCTTTGAGCAGGGGGTTGGACCAGATGGCCCAGGAGGTCCCTTCCAACTCTACGATTCTGATTCTATGATTCTAACTCATGGAGACCGCTGGAGGAGCAGCAGCACTGAATTACCATGGGACTGAAAAGATGAGATATAGTTAACTTATTTTACAGCCTTTGCTGATTTTGGGGAACTATTTAAACATTTAGGACAACTTCTGTAGATAGGAGAGCATTGCATGGTGATAGATTTGCTTTAACCTGGGATTCTTTATCATCAGCAGTTCTGGGCAGACTAATAATATCATCATAATAAGATCCTTATTTTAGTTTAGCTTTTTTTATTTAGAAAGTGAGATAGAAGGATTTAAGACATTCAGTAGGTTTGGATGGAGATGGAGTATATATGCCCTATGGCAGAAAGGAAGCGCAGAATTCTATGCAGCTATAGAGTCCATGGCCATTCATAAATCAAGTCAACAGGAAGCAGAAAATAGATGTCCAGAGGTTCAATTTGATGGAAAATATCTTGTTGTGATATTCGCATTGCTTTCTGTAAGGCTCTGGATGTAGACTTCATTTCATGCCGTTGTTCCCAGCAGGTAATCACTTACTTGTCTTCAAGTATCTGTGTCACTTCTTCACGTACTCTAGCTGATCATTTTACTTTTCTGGTTTCTGAAAAACTATTTTCCTGCTCCTCAGTCCTTTCCTCATATTCTACAGCCTTCTACAAAACTGCACCTATTTGTCTTTAATTGAAATATTGATATTCCCACAGCATCTCACATTTGCTTCAGCCATGTTTTGAAATTCTTTCCCTTAAACTTACTTTTAGCCTATTAGGTATATTATTTTTGGCTGAATATTTAATAACTTGCATCACTGAAATTGGCAATCTTTAGTGTTATATCTATATTTCCTATTTTATTTTTGAGCTGTAGACTCCAACTTTACTCACTGTTGTTTAGTAAATTTAGATCATGCAAAACATAAAACTCTTTCCCTTGTACTCATGAAAAAAATTATGTTTCAAGATAATGACAATAAATACTTGTTATGACACCTCCTGGTTATCCTTACATTTTATCGAAGAGCATCCATGAGGTATGTCCAATGCTGGTGGTTACACAAGCACAATGTCTCAATTTTCCCATCCTTCATTTTCTTTGTATACTACCAGTAGAGTGATTACTAGAGATGAGCGTAGAGATGAGTGACTTTGCCTTTTTTAGGGTCGAGTCGGGTTTCATGAACCCCGACTTTCGCAAAAGTCGTGTCGAACGAAATCGGCCGACTATAGGGAAAAGTCGGAGGCCGACTGAAACACGAAACTCAATGCAAGTCAATGGGGAAGCAAAGTCGGCAAGGAGTGAAGGACAGTAAACACACCTACAGTGCCCATTTCAATGCTAAAAGCATTAATTCTTATTACTGAAGCTTGTCAACCTTAATTTACTTAATAATAATAGTTACGCATTGAAAACTGGGGCTTATTTGACTAAAGTTGTGGGGGGTAGGGCTGGCTCCAGGTTTTCGTGTGCCCTGGGCCAAAGAGTGTCAGTGCACCCCTTTAACACATACCAAAACTCATGATGCTCCGATACGGCACAGAAATATAGGTATAGTACAATGACAAATACTTCACTGCTTACATGACATGACTGATCTATTTTAAATTGTACAATAGCTCAAAAAAAGGACAATATATTACTCCATACAGTATTATGGCCACCACATTGTGTGTCATACAGAATAATGAGCCCCATATATTTCTCCATAAAGAATAATTGGTCACATATAATGTTCCATACAGTATATGATTAGCTCCACATAAAGCTACAGTATATGATGGTCCCTATGGACGATGCTCCATTGTGTTATGGGCCCAAATAATGCTCCATATATAATGGGCCCCATTTCTAATGCTCCAGTGTATAATGTGCCCCATAGATGCTGCTCCAGTGTATGATCTGCCCCATTTAGAATGATCCAGTAGATGATGAGCCCCTTGGATGATGCTCCAGTGTATGATGGACCCAAATAATGCTCCATATATAATAGGCCCCATTTCTAATGCTCCAGTGTATAATAAGCCCAGTAAATGCTGCTCCAGTGTCTGATGTCCCCAATCTGGAATGCTCCAGTATATGATGGGCCTCATGGATGATGCTCCATTGTATGATGGGCCCAAATAATGCTCCATATATAATGGGCCCCATTTCTAATGCTCCAGTGTATAATGGGCCCCGTAAATGCTGCTCCAGTGTCTGAGGTCCCCCATTTGGAATGCTCCAGTATATGATGGGCCCAATTTTTAATTAACCCAGGCATGGTATGTGAAAAGAGCTCCATGGAATAATCTGAAGTGTGTGCTGCCGCATCCTTCACTTTTGGTGTGGGTGAAGGACACAAGGAAAGGGGTTGCTCCTGACCAGAAGCCTGCACTGACGACTCAGTGATTGCATTTTTTTAAACCTCTGAAAAGGAGGTGATAGAGCTGGAGGCTGTTTCAGTAATGTAAGCCAAAAACAGTTCCTGATTCTCTGGCTTTAAAAGCAGTCTACCTACTCCCAGAAAAGGGAGCCTTACTGGCCTTGCAGAGCTACACCATGATGCAGGCTCAACACCTCTTGCCTTAGCTGCTATTGTGTTTTTGGCACCACAAGCAGATGCATCACCACCACCATCAGTACCAGGTGGCCCCCATGCCCACGTCCACATCCTCTTCCACCATACTTCCACATTTTTTGGAAAATGGACCCAAAATACCAGCAGATATATGGTATTGTATCAGAAGCCTACAGCTCTATACAGTCTAGGGATAACAGTAAATCTCTGTATATATTTCATGAGTCATACACAGACACTCACAGGCTCAGTATGGATTACACAATAAAATAAAATGTTGAAAAAGGGTACAGTATCACCAGATACAAGGTATATATAGCATAGTGTAAACATTATGAATCTCCATATAAATTTCAAGAAGCAGACACAAATGCTCTCAGGCCCAGTGTCATGATCCAGGGTGGATCTGACAGATTAAATGCACAAGTAACCTTTTTTTTTCCTGGGAGCTGTTTTGCTCAGGGTTGGTTTTGTCTCCCGGTAGCCAGTATGGTCATTGCACTAGTGCTTAGAGATAGTTTAGTCCCCAGTGGCCAGTATGGTCATTGCACTGGTGTTTTTAGAGATAGTTTGCCCCGGTGGTGGTTAGAGTAATTGCATGGGAATCACTAACAGGTGTGTTTGCTCTATAAAGGTGTGTCAGTAGTGCTCACTGACGTTGGTGATATTATTATTGCTGGGCTTTTCCAACCATCCTGGGTGAAGGAAGGAGGTGGAGGAGGGAGCTGGAAGAGAGTCCTGGAGTGGCAGCTATGGTGTCAGCGAGGAGTTCCTGTGAAGCATGGTGGAGTTGCAGCTATGGTGTCAGTGAAGAATTCCTGCAAAGCTTGGTGGAGTGGCAGCTATGGTGTAGAGCTGCACTCAGTTTGCTTGACTCTGTTACTGAGAGCTGCACTCAGTTTGCTGGACTTGGTTGCTGGACAGCTGCACTCAGGTGCTAGACTCTGTTGCTCCAAGGCGGCACTCAATGCTGGACGCTGTTGCTGTAAAGCTGCACCCAGGTGTTAGACACGGTGGGAGGAAGATGCACTCAGTTGTTGGTCTCTGTTGCCAGGAGAAAGTGTATCAGAGCAATGCTAAGTGTTTCCCTGTTTGTCACTTTTCCTCATTTTGGTGTTATTGCAGTGGTGGGGCCAGTGCCTGCGCCACCCTGCTCCCTAGCAAGGGATAGGTGTAGGGTGTGCCAGGGCTACATGTTCCTGAGCGGCGCCCGGTGTGGAACCGGCATAGGGAACATTAGGAGTGTTAGGGACACTGACTCAGGGGAGTGCAGGAGGTCTCCACGTCCCCCGTTCCCTATCGCAGGGCCCACCGTTGTAAATGTTTCCCTATCCCCTGTGTTTTGTTATATTAGTTACCGGCCTGCGGGCCACGTCACTAGACAATTACACGTGCCATGTCCTGTTGCAGTAGTTACCGGCCTGCTGGCCGTGTCACACAGGACGGGGATCGTGACACCCAGTATGGGTTACACAAAAATATGAAAAGCTGTAAATGGGTAATGTAACACAAGCGTACAGCTATATACAATGTTGGGGTAATCTTAAAGCTCCAAATATATTTCCGGAGTAACAGACAGATGTTCACAGGCTCATTATGGATTACACTAGAATCTAAATAGCAAAAAAGGTTACTGTATCAGAAGCGTACAGCTATATACAGTGTTGGCCAAATTTGAAATCTCGGTATATATTTCCGGAGTCACCCTCAGATGCTCCCTCAGTCTGGGTTAGACCATAATAAAAAATGGTGTAAAAAGGGTACTGGATAACAAGATAGCAAGTATATATATTATAGGGTACAATTGAAATCTCCATATACATAGTCCCGTAGTCACTCTCAGATGCTTACCCAGTATGGATTTGACCGTAATACTAAATGTCGAATAAAGGTACTATATAACAAGATACAATCTGTATCGAGTATATGGTAAAAATTGGTATCTCCGTTTCACCGTATATATAGAAGGCGTTAACCACACATGCTCACTCACTATGGATGATACCGTAATTAAAAGTTTTGAACAAAGGTACTGTATCGGCACATTCCAGGTGGATCCAGTCTAGGGGTAATTGTAAATTTCCATCTATACTTCCGGAGTCAGACACAGACACTCACAGGCTCACTATGTATTACACCAGAATTTAAAAAGTAGAAAAAGGGAAAGGTATTCAAAGCGTACAACAGTATGCAGTGTTGTGGTACTTCGCATATATTTCTATCTCAGAAAGCCAGTCCAGGTTCTCCGCTTCTGGAAACTACATGGATACAAGTACAGACGGAAAGTCGAGTGTTAGCAGAATTTTGGCTGTCTGATAGGTCTCTCTGTGTGTGAGTGCAGCTCACGTTGCAGTGTGTTCTACAGCCACCGCTAGCTGTAGTCCGCTCAGCGTGCGTCACTGCCTCATACATAGTCCTTTTTTTGCCGCAAATTTAGCCAGATTTTTGCTCCTATATTAGTGTGCTTCCAAACGCATCCATTGTCATTGGTTGGTTGCAAACACTATATAGGATTAGATAGAGGAGCCTTTTTGCTGGCTTGTGCCCTTCAGGGCCAGCCAGGCTAGTATCACCCTATTTTTTGGAGCCTCATCAATTGCATTGTAGGTTAGCTTCCTGCATTGTAATCGCTCCAAAAAGTTTGTGATACTATAGCTTTCAAACTTTGGTCACATCCTTTCCTTTCCTTTCCCCCAACCCAAAAAAAAAGGAAATAAAGTTCACCAAACACTCCACTTTACAGTTGTCTAGGCCACATTAGATCATATTAAAGTGTAGTACACACACTCTTAGCCAAATTAGTGTTTCTTATACTGGTTAGCAGGTGTTCAGGAATAAGAACACTAAGCCACCCCTTTTTTACTTTTCTGCCTATCTTTATCAGTCTACCAAGAAGAAGAAGGCAGGGAGTAAGGCACATGGTCGTGGCCGTGGAGTTTCAGCAGGGAGAGGACGGAGGGATTCAGCAGGGAGAGGATGTGGGGATTCGGTATCTGCTGCGGCCACCAGTGACCCGGCATCCCCCACTTTTACCAGGCAACAGTCCTTCATGCGAAGCTTTGTAGGACCTCGCCGTACCCCACTGCTGCGTGACGAACAAATTGAAGCAGTTGTCGGATGGATGGCAGCTAACGCATCCACTTCAATGACTTCCGCATCCTCCCAAGGCCAGAGCACTGAAGAGCAACCATCTGTCTCTTCACCACCTGCCAAATTGCCCAGGCAGTCTGAGAGCCCTGGACAGGAGCCATCTCAATCTTTACTTCTGTTCTCAGAATATGTTGGCTTGGAAAGAGGTGGCCAGCCAAGCAGCATTCTAGAGCGTGAAGAAGAGGGAGTATGCAGTGATGCGCAACTGCTTTGTCCCTCTGAATCTGAAGAGGCGGGTGGGCCAGTGCCTATGGTCAGCACACCTCAGTATGCATCAGATGATGATGAGACTCAGTTGCCAATTTCTGGTGCGTACGGTGCTGGCGAGACAACCCAGGACCAGCCGGTGCTCGAAGAGGGGAGTGGAGATGATGAGGTCCTTGACCCATCATGGCGTCAGCCACAGGAAGGTGGTGGGAGCAGCTCTGAGGAAGAGATTCCCCGAACGGCCAAAAGAGGAGGGAGAGGGCGGGGGCAGACTTGGTTGCCTGTAGCCTCCACTTTGGCACCCGTGAGGAGCAATCCTCTTCCAAAACACAAAACGGGCGCTCCCAGGACTTGCAGTGCGTGGTCTTTTTTTGACACAGTTGCAGATGACATTTGCTTTGTCAAATGCAAGCTGTGTCATCAGAAAGTGAAACGAGGGAAAAATGTGAGCAACCTCAATACCACAAATATGTGGAAACATGTGCGTACCAAGCACGAGGTGGAGTTACACAGACACACTGAAGATGTAGGCCAACATTCAGCAGCACATACCACCTCTTCAGCTCGTGTTGGGGCCTCTTCCTCCAGCTCACACAGAGCTGGTTCGGCTTCCTCACTGGAACGCCATGGAAGAACCACTGCCACTGTTGTCCAGAGACCCAGTGAAATTCCACCCACTGAACCACGTTCGCAGTCATCAGCACCCTCCCAGGCCACTCACCAGCAATCGGTAGCACAGGCATGGGAGAAAAAGCGGCCATACTCGGCAAACCATCCCCGAGCACTGGCTCTGAATGCCAGCATTGCCAAACTACTGGCCCTTGAGATGCTGTCATTCAAGCTGGTGGAGACTGACACATTTCGGAACTTTATGTCATTGGCAGTTCCACAATACAATGTGCCCAGCCGCTTTTATTTCAGCAGGCAAGCTGTCCCTGCCCTGCAAAAGCATGTGGAGGGAAAAATTAAAAATGCGCTACTAAATGCCGTCAGTAGCAAGCTCCACCTGACCACCGATGCGTGGACCAGTAGCCATGGACAGGGATGATACCTTTCCCTCACTGCCCATTGGGTCAATGTTGTGGAGCCGTGTACAGATCTGGAGAGTGGCTCTGTACGTATTCTGCCAACTCCAAGTATTGCAGGAATGCAGTCTGTACATATTGAGTCCTCCTCCTACTCTAGTTCCTCGGAATCAGCACTGTGTGAGCCTGTTAGGCCAGATATGAGCACAGGTGTGGCCAAACGTCAACAGGCCATCCTTAAATTAATTTCTTTGGGGAATCGGAGCCACACAGCACAGGAGCTCTGGAATGCCATCAAGCAGGAGAGCGATGTGTGGTTTGTGCCAGCGAATCTCCAGCCAGGTTTGGTAGTGAGTGACAATGGCCGAAATCTAGTGGCAGCTCTGGGCCTAGGCAACCTCACTCACATACCATGTCTGGCACACGTGCTCAATTTGGTCGTGCAGAGCTTTCTGAGGGACTATCCGGATCTTGATGCACTGCTGCACAAGGTTCGCCTAGAGTGCGCTCACTTGCGGCGTTCCAGCATGGCAAGATCGCGCATTGCATCTCTGCAACGCCGATTCCGCCTGCCAGAACATCGCATCATATGTGACCTCCCCACCAGGTGGAATTCAACGTTACATATGTTGGAGCGGTTGTGTGAGCAGCAGGCAGCAGTAATGGAGTACCAGCTGCATCAGGCGCAAACAAGTCGCACTGTGCGCCGGACACACTTCACCACCACTGAGTGGGCCACTATGAGGGACATCTGCCAAGTTTTGCGTGCCTTCGATGACTCCACACGGATGGCCAGTGCAGATGATGCACTAATCAGCATGACTGTCCCCCTCATCTGTCTGCTTCAAAAAACCTTACAAGCACTAAGTGAGGAGGTTTTTGAAGAGGTCGAGGATGAGCAGTCAGAAATGCCATCTGCTTCTGGCAAGTCTGCGCAACGTGCTTCCACACAAAGGCCCAGGCAGGGGACACTTAGTGAGGAGGATGACGAGGAGTCAATGGAGGAGGAGGAACACATCTCTCCAGAGGAGGGAGGTACACAACACTCTAGTAGTCAGTGTGTACAGCGAGGGTGGGGTGATGCTGAGCAGGCAGAGATGCTGCCTCAAGCTGGGGACAGCGTTTCCGGTCCAGTTGGCAGTCTGCAGCACATGGTTGATTTCATGCTGCAGTGCTTGTTAAATGACCGCCGCATCGCCAACATTCTCCACACGGCTGATTATTGGGTGTACACCCTCCTAGATCCTCGCTACCGGGACAACTTACAAAGCCTCATACCACAGTTGAACCGGGAGCGAAAAATGCGGGAGTACCAAGAAATACTTGTGCAGGCCATCATGTTCTCCATTCCCCCCACAAGTGTTGCTGGTAGTGCTTTTCAAAGCAGCCATGTGGGTAGAGGCAGTGGAGGAAGCTCTGCACAAAGAGGTAGCAGAGGCAGTGCCGCAGGACAAGGCAAGGCCAGTATGGCCCAAATGTGGAAAAGTTTTGTGGGACCGCCACAAATGGCTACACCATCACAGACGGCTCCAGCCAGCAGGAGGCAACGTTTCCGTCAGATGGTGACAGACTACTTGTCGTGCCCTGTTAGTGTTCTCCCAGACGGCTCTTCCCCGTTCAAGTATTGGGTCTCTAAGCTGGATACATGGCCAGAGCTTAGCCAGTATGCATTGGAGGTGCTGGCTTGCCCTGCTGCCAGTATATTATCGGAACGTGTCTTTAGTGCTGCAGGTGGTGTGGTAACAGACCGTCGCACGCGACTATCCGCCGATAATGTTGACCGGCTTACTTTTGTGAAAATGAACAAGGCCTGGATCTCACCTGAATTTGCCAGTCCTCTTCCAGAATAAATAATTGGCTGGCAACAGGATCCAGGTCTCCTGTTGTGTTCATGTTTCTATGACCCGAACTTTATTTCCTGGGCTACAGCAACGCCCGTTGTTGCTCAGAAGTGCTGTCCGCACAGACAAAACATTCGCTCATGTGTAAGTGGGGTTCGGTAACGTCAGCTGATCTCCTGCTGTGTGTACGGCAAACTCTCCTGCTGCCTACAACTTCTGACTACCTCTGATTTAATATGTTCTCTGATTTGCCCTCTGTCTCCACTCTGTTTTGAGTATTTCCTCCGGCCTACAACACCGCCTGTTTCTGCTCTCAAGTGCCGTCTGCACAATCCACACTTGATCCTGTGGTACCTGGGTCCTGTAACATCTGCTCATCTCCAGAGTTGAGCACGGCAATGTCTCCTGCTTTGTCTACATTCCCACTACTTGTAGTGGAAATGTGGACAGAGCAGGAGACATTGCCTGACTCACCTCTAGAGAGAAGCTGCTGTTACAGAACCCCAGTAACACAGGAACAAGTGTGGGTTGTGCAGACGGCATTTCAGAGCAGCAACTGGCGTGGTTGGAAGCCAGCGGAAATACTCGAAACAGAGTGAAGACAGAGGCCTAATTGGAGTACGTTGACAGTTAGTAGTAGTCTAGAAACAATCGCAAACTGCCACCAAGTAGGCCTCGGCCTACTACCTCATTTTCCCTGAGCTCCGACAACGCCAGTTGGTGCTCGGAAGTGCTGTCCGCACAGACAAAACACTCGCTCATGTGTAAGTGGGGTTCGGTAACGTCAGCTGCTCCCCTGCTGTGTGGAGGGCAAACTGCTGCTGCCTCCAAATTGTAACTACTTCAGATTTAAACATTCTCTGATTTGGCCTCTGTCTCCACTCTGTCTCTAGTATTTCCCCTGACCTCCAACACCGCCAGTTCCTGCTCACAGTTGCCGTCCACGCATTCCACACGTGTTCCTGTGTTACTGGGGTTCTGTTACGTCAGCAGATCCCCCAATATGTGTCCGCCACTGTCTCCTGCGCTGTCCACCTTCCCACTGCAAGCGGTGGGAATGTGGACAGAGCAGGAGACAGTGGCAGACACCCATCAGGGGATCTGCTGACATTACAGAATCCCAGTAACACAGCAACACGTGTGGATTGGGCAGACGGCTACTGTACGTATAAACTGGCGGTGTTGGTAGTCACGTGAAATCCTGGAAACAGAGTGGAGACAGATGCCTAATTGGAGCACGTTGACAGTCTGTTGTAGCCTACAAACACTGTAAAACTGCCACCAAGTAGGCCTCGGCCTGCACCCTGGTTCTCCCTGGGCTCCAACAACGCTAGTTGGTGCTCAGAAGTGCTGTCCACACAGAAAAACACACTCGTTCATGTGAATGTGGGGTTCAGTAACCTCAGCTGATCCCCTGCTGTGTGGAGGGCAAAGTGTCCTGCTCCCTTCAAAGTCAAAATACCTCAGCTTTATACCTGGCTCCTAGTAGGCCTCGGCCTGCACCATGATTGTCCCTGGGCTCCAACAACGCCAGTTGGTGCTCGGCAGTGTCTTTGGCACGGGGACTCCCTGTTGCCCAGCCTGGTTCCAGCACGCCTGCTGTTTCCGGGTAGTGTCAAGGTCACTATGCCACCAATCCGTTGTCCTGTCGTCTTGCGGCCGGGTTAGCTGACTCTACGGTGCCTGCAGTTTAGGTGACTCCTATGTGGGCTGCGGGAACTGGCACTGAAGGCTGGATCCATAGTGCCAATGGGACATGGACCCCCTGTAGGACTGTGGGTTTCGGTAACTGCGGCCGGCTTGCGGCCTGGCTACTTTGCTTTCAATGGGTACCTTCTGCTACCCACCCGGGTTCCAGCACTGTCTGCTGGTTCTCGCCAGAGCCTTTGGCCTAGGTGCCTCCATCTCGGTATCCGAGGTCCAGCACTGTCAGCTGGTCCTTGGTAGTGCTTTCTAGCACAGGTACCTCCTGCCTAGTAACCGTGGTCCAGCACCGTCAGCTGTTCCTCGGTAGTGCCATTGGCTCTTGTAGCTTTTGATACCCATCTGGGTTCCAGCACCGTCAGCTGGTTCTCGGCAGTGTCTTTGGCACGGGGACTCCCTGTTGCCCAGCCTGGTTCCAGCACGTCTACTGTTTCCGGGTAGTGTCAAGGTCACTATGCCACCAATCCGTTGTCCTGTCGTCTTGCGGCCGGGTTAGCCGACTCTACGGTGCCTGCAGTTTAGGTGACTCCTATGTGGGCTGCGGGAACTGGCACTGAAGGCTGGATCCGTAGTGCCAATGGGACAGGGACCCCCTGTAGGACTGTGGGTTTCGGTAACTGCGGCCGGCTTGCGGCCTGGCTACTTTGCTTTCAATGGGTACCTTCTGCTACCCACCCGGGTTTCAGCACTGTCTGCTGGTTCTCGCCAGAGCCTTTGGCCTAGGTGCCTCCATCTCGGTATCCGAGGTCCAGCACCGTCAGCTGGTCCTTGGTAGTGCTTTTTAGCACAGGTACCTTCTGCTTAGTAACCGTGGTCCAGCACCGTCAGTTGGTCCTCGGTAGTGCCATTGGCTCTTGTTCCTTCTGCTACCCATCCGGGTGCCAGCACTGTCTGCTGGTTCTCGCCACAGCCTTTGGCCTAGGTGCCTCCATCTCGGTATCCGAGGTCCAGCACTGTCAGCTGGTCCTTGGTAGTGGTTTCTAGCACAGGTACCTCCTGCATAGTAACCGGGGTCCAGCACCGTCAGCTGTTCCTCAGTAGTGCCATTGGCTATTGTTCCTTCTGCTGCCACTACGGGTTCCAGTACTGTCAGCTGGTTCTCGCATGAAGACAACCACCAAGATACAGAACAAAAGACAGAAGAACAAGAAGCAGAAGAAGCAAAAGCAGAAGAACAGAAAGCAGAAGAACATTAAGCATAAGACAAAAGATCAGCATAGAAGAAATCAAAATTATAAGCAGAAGAAGACTAAGCAGTGTATGGGGGTGAGTCCGTTCCTCCTCGTGGTGCCCCTGGAAAATGCCTGCTGCTGCAGACCAAACTGAACGCGGACAAATCCTGTTGTAAATCTTTTGTGACAGGCAGAACGTAAGGTGTAATCTTATAACTTTTATAGATAAGTACTACAGGAATGCCTGTCGCCATAAGAAAATGAAGAAAAAGAAGAATAGGAAGAAGATGAAGAAATAGCATATGAAAATTAATAATAGCTGAATAAGAAGAATATGAAGAATGGAAAAAAAAATTAATGGGAAGAAGGTGAAGAAGAAGAAGATGAATAAGGTGAAGAAAAAGTTGATGAAAAAAATGCTACTGCTGCGGATCATGAAGGAGAAAGTGTGGGAGAAGTACAAAAGAAGGTGAAGAGCATGGAAGTTGTGAAACATACATATCTGACTAAATATAAAAAAGTTAACATAGTCAATATCTTTTTAACTCCGAACGTCTTGAAAAAAAAAATTGGAATTAATGCTATGCCATGTGATTTGAATAAACCACTATGCTTTTAATGTCTCCTCCACCTCCCACAATACATTCTACATGATTCTTATTTGTTTTCAATTATGTAGAATTAGCCAACAAGGAAATAAAGGCCTTTTTTTAATTCCGATACCGGAAGTTCCATTGACTTGAATGGGACTTCCGGTATCGGAATCGGTGATACCCGATATTTTTTTCGTATCGGGCGATACCATCCTATACGATATTTTTGGGTATCGAACGGTATCGCTCATCACTAGTGAGGAGCGTACACTGCTGTATGGTGTGTATATGTAAAATTGTCAAGCTCCGTGTATTTGTATACGGACTGACACGCTGTCTCTGTCTAGTTTAGACCGTTATCAAACAGCAGATATACAAAACTGTTTGAAAAACGGACACGACTCTAAGGTGTAGGTCTGGAAAAATGGAAAAACTCGTTTTTTTTTCCAGATTCACACACAGGTAGCTTCTATTTGTCCATGCTAGAAGGCGGTACACGGTAGTGTGTGAGGAGTGTACATCGCTGTACGGTGTGTGTATGTAAAATTGTCAAGCTTCGTGCATTTGTATACAGACTGACACATGCTGTCTCTGTCTAGTTTAGACCGTTATCAAACAGCAGATACACAAAACTGTTTGAAAAACAGACACAACTCTAAGGTGTAGGTCTGGAAAAACTCCTCGGTTTTTTTTCCAGAGTCACACACAGGTAGTTTCTATTTGTCCGTGCTAGAAGGCGGTACACGGTAGTGTGTGAAGAGCGTACACCGCTGTTTGGTGTGTATATGTGAAATTGTCAAGCTCCATGTATTTGTATACGGACTGACACACGCTGTCTCTGTCTAGTTTTGACCGTCATCAAACAGCAGATATTTGAAACTGTTTGAAAAACGGATACGACTCTAACGTGTAGGTCTGGAAAAATGGAAAAACTCCTCGGCTTTTTCTTCCAGAGTCACACCCAGACAGCTTCTATTTGTCCGTGATACCAGCTGGTACATGGTAGTGTGTGAGGAGTGTACACCACTAGACGGTATCTGTATGGAAAATTGTCAAGCTCAGTGTATTTGTATACGGACTGACACGCTGTCTCTGTCTAGTTTTGACTGCAATCAAACAGCAGATATACGAAACTGTTTGAAAAATTGAAACAACTCTAAGGTGTAGGTCTGGAAAAACGCAAACTCCTCGGCTTTTTCTTCCAGAGTCACACCCAGATAGCTTCTATTTGTCCGTGATACCAGCCGGTACATGGTAGTGTGTGAGGAGCGTACACCGCTAGACGGTGTGTGAAAAAATTAACGCTCAGTAACTCACCAGGACAAAATAATAAAATTTGGAGTGCTTTGAAAAAAGCAGTTTGAACAGTAGTGTGCACACAGCAATGCAGCTAGCATGTAGCTTTAAAAGGCAGCCTAATCACCACCGGCGCTGCTGCACACAACAAAAATTCTCCCCTTTCACTGCACACTAACTGTACAGTGAAAAGCGCTATCAGCAGAAGCAGTTTTTTTCTTCTTCCCTGCCTAACGCTCTCCCTGTTCAGAATCAGCAGCAGCACCTCTCCCTGTTGTAAGATCGGCAGAAGTAAGATGACGGTCGGCATTCACAGCCTTTAATACACACTGTGACGCCACACAAAGCCAGCCAATCACTTCAATGCCCTTCTCTAAGATGGTGCTGGCCGCTGCGCATGTCATCGTGTTGCCCACAGTGTGCGCTCTCCATTATTGGGTGAGAAAAGGTGCTGAAAGCATCATTTGAAACGTGACTTTGGCACGCTGATCGGCGACCTCATGGCCGACCTCACGCTAGGGTCGGGTTTCGATCGGCGAAACCCGACTTTGGCGAAAGTCAGCGATTTTTGAATCTGACTGATCTGTTTCGCTCAACTCTAAATTTGGCACATCTTACTACAGCGCACTGTTCATCAAGAGTGGCATACAAAATGATAGTTTTGATGAATAGGAGGCAAAGTCTACAATTCCAATTATAATTTAAGTTTTATAACAGTTAATTCTGCATGCTAGGGATTTGTCTTAAAAAGGAATAATCAATCCTTTTTAACAATAATTTATATAAAAAAAACTTTCGGTGGATAGCCCTATGGAGTTGATATCTATATATATATATAATTGCCTTAAATTGTCCATCATCCACTTCCATCTGGATGCCCCCGAATCCCACAATCCACCGCCCCACACCGGAAGTACGCCAGCCGCCATATTGGAATACCCAAGTGATGGGTATTCCAATATGGCACCCTCTGGTGGTACCAGGCCCTTCCATAGTACCACCAGTGGGACACCGCCGGAACCTCCCAGTCGCTGCCGGACCCCCCAGCTGCCACCGGACCCCCCCACCACTGGACCCGCCATCGCCGCTGCTGGACCTGCTGCTGCTTCGTGACCTGCCACCACCGCTTCTGGACCCACCGCCACCGGACCCGCCGCTGCTGCCTGCCCACCCACCTCCGTGCAGTCACAGCTGGCAGGAAAGACCACGGCTTGCAGCCTGTGCTGGAGATGGGGTGCGGTCTCCCTCTGGTGGGGCTGCACCCCATCTCCAGCACAGGCCGCAAGCCACGGTCTTTCCTGCTGGCTGCCCGCCGCCGCCAGGACCCCCCTTGCCGCTGGACCCTCTGCCGCCGCTTCTGGCCACAATGCCGGACCCCCCCACCAGGCCCGACGCTGCCAACGAGAGGGGTGTAACAAGGCAGGTATCACACACACATGTACATACGCACACATGTACACACACACGTACTCACACACACACGTACACAAATACACACACATACTCACATATACACACACACATACTCACATATACACACAAACATGAACTCACATCTCCAGCACAGGCCGCAAACCACCCTCTTTCCTGCTGGCTGTGAATGCATGGAGGTGGGTGGGCAGGCAGCTGTGGGACATACACAAACGTACTCACACACACATGTACACACACACGTACACACACATGTACTCACACACATATGTACAAACATGCACACACATGTACTCACATACACATGTACACACACATACTCACACGCACACATGTACTCACACACACACGTACTCTCACATGCACACACATGCTCACACACACGTACTCACACACACACATGTACTCACACACACACTTTCCTCCAGATGTGATAGCATTGGGCACACCTCTAATATATTATATTATCTGTTATGAAGAATAGAACCGCACTTGTATGTTGATGGCAGAAATGATTATTGAGCGGTCAGTGGTTAGTAGCCCTACCACTCTTTATATATTTAGTAGTTGTTCTTATAGTAAAAAAACATATTTACTACTGTTTGAACATAAGAAATCAGGTCCAACATTCCCTCTCTCTGACCATGTTTTATTCTGTTACCAATCATATGACATTTGTTAAGATGTTTTAATCCATAAGTCTATTTTCTAACATTTCTAACATTTTTTTTTAAATTACTATTAGTCATGGATACTATTCTACAGGCTCAACTATACATTTAATAACCCCTAATGTTCTTTATAGTAGCTAAAGAAAAGTGGTTTAAAACTGTTAAATACAATATTACTGTAAAAACTTTGAGATAATGGTAGCTCTATTTTTGAAGATTCAATATAACTAAAATGTAAGATTGTCAAAATGCACCTCTTCCATTTTTGCATTTTAGAAATAAAATAATATATATTCAAGATATAAAATATTGATGATTTGGGAGCATATGTAAAATATAGTCACAAACAGAGACTTTTTAATAAAATATAACTTAGTTCTTTGCAGTAACTTCTAGTGTTTGCTTCAGATTTATATTTATGAACACTGGGAAATATTTCAAATGCATTGAAAAGTATAAACCTTTTAAAATTATCAGCTGGCAAGTTATAGTACGTATTATATTAGGAAAAATGTTTTCTCAGAAGATACAGTATTTCAAATTATAGCAAACTGAAATGATAAAAGTAGATTTCAAAGCTTACAAACATGCAGCTAAAAAGAACTCATGCAACAAATGTTACACGGATCAACTAGGACAAGATGATAGATTCTGACATTGCATTGCATAACATGACAGACTAGACATTGAGTCCTGTGCAAAGTGTTTGACATGCTACTCTAGTGTTTTGACCCTTTAAATGCTTTAAAGTATATTCTTAAATGTTGAAGTTGGCTCATTTTAGACAGCTAACCTAAACACTATTCTTACATACAATACTGGAGAACCAAAAAAAGAACACCAAATGTATGGTCGTAAAAGATGTGAGATGTAAATTAGAAAAATAAGAAATCTTTATTAGACAAGCAATCGTGCATGATCTCAGGAAGATGGGTGCCCATACTACATAAAATATGAAATCTATATATATAATCATCTTATCGTGTCTGTCTGTCTGTAACCAAAATCTTGCGGCGCTGAATGGTCAAATCAATCAGCGGCAGGCGCAGTCGAGCGCAGGGCTCAATCGGGCACAGCGCTAATCTGTAAAAAAAAGAATTAAAATTAAAAAAAGGTAAATACTCACCTTTCGACGGCGTCCGATCTTTCCACACGCCCGGCCTCATGGTCCCAGGAATGCCTTGCGCCTTAGACCGGAGATGACGTCACTCTCGCGACAGCGTGACGTCATCAGCGGTGTTTCGCACAAAGCATTACTGGGACCGCGAGGCCGGGTGCGTGGAGTGGAGATCGCGGGCCGTCGGAAGGTGAGTATATAGCTATTTTTTATTTTAACAGAGACCATGCATACCAGGAAAGGGGAGGATGATGGGACCATGCATACCAGGAAAGGGGGTGACGGGACCATGCATACCAGCAAAGGGGTGTGAGGGTGACCATGCATACCAGGATAGGGGGGTGAGGGTGACCATGCATATCTGGATAGGGGGTGAAGGGACCATGCATACCAGGATAGGGGGATGAGGGTGACCATGCATACCAGGATAGGAGGGTGAGGGGACCATGCATACCAGGATGGGGGGTGAGGGGACCATGCTGTAACGGGGTCTACCAAGCTGGGGTACCTCTTTCAGTACCACCCCGTGTTTTCCGAGGTCCGCTCTGCGTTCGCTGGAGTCTGAATGAATGACGCTGGCTGGAATTCCTTGGTTACATGGGCGCATATAAAAGATCACTGCTACTCCATATACTTCCAGTCTGACAACACTTTACTCACAGGACACAGAATATATAACACAGATACAGAGGGCAAGCCAATAGAAAAGCGGCATTCCAGACATGCATTACAAAAGCCGCAGGTGGCCGGAGCCTGCCGAGGTTTACTGTGGGAATTACAAAGGTGGGGGGAGGGCGGACAAAAGGAGAATATCGTATCCCCTCTGCCCAGGGGCGCAGCCTGTGAACTGATGCATTAGGGACATGCATCTCACATGGAACCTATTATACATCCATATAACTGCACAGCATATTCTGGGTGCTGAGTGGTTCTGTAACACGTAACACATGCATACCAGGAAAGGGGGGTGAGGGGGACCAGGCATACCAGGAAAGGGAGGTGAGGGGACCATGCATACCAGGAAAGGGGGGTGAGGGGGACCATGCATACCAGGAAAGGGGGGTGATGGGACCATGCATACCAGGAAAGGGGGTGAGGGGGACCATGCATACCAAGAAAGGGGGGTGATGGGACCATGCATACCAGGAAAGGAGGGTGAGGGGGACCATGCATACCAGGAAAAGGGGGAGAGGGGACCATGCATACCAGGAAAGGGAGGTGAGGGGACCATGCATACCAGGAAAGGATGGTGAGGGGACCATGCATACCAGGAAAGGGGGGTGAGGGGACCATGCATACTAGGAAAGGGGGGTGACGGGACCATGCATACCAGGAAAGGGGGTGATGGGGACTATGTATACCAGGAAAGGGGGTGAGGGGACCATGCTTACCAGGAAAGAGGGGTGAGAGGACCATGCATACCAGGATTGGGGCGTGAGAGGACCATGCATTCCAGGATTGGAGGGTGAGAGGACCATGCTTACCTGGATTGGGGGGTGAGGGGTACCTTGCATATCAGGATTGGGGGGTGAGAGGACCATGCATATCAGGATTGGGGGGTGAGGGGACCATGCATATCAGGATTGGGGCGTGAGGGGACCATGCATAACAGGAAAGGGGGGTGATGGGACCATGCATACCAGGAAAGGGGGTGAGGGGGACCATGCATACCAGGAAAGGGGGGTGAGGGGACCATGCTTACCAGGAAAGAGGGGTGAGAGGATCATGCATACCAGGATTGGGGGGTGAGAGGACCATGCATTCCAGGATTGGAGGGTGAGGGGACCATTCTTACCAGGATTGGGGAGTGAGGGGACCATGCATACCAGGATGGGGGGAGGGGGACCATGCATGCCAGGAAAGAGGGGTGAGGGGACCATGCTTACCAGGAAAGAGGGGTGAGAGGATCATGCATACCAGGATTGGGGGGTGAGAGGACCATGCATTCCAGGATTGGAGGGTGAGGGGACCATGCTTACCAGGATTGGGGGGTGAGGGGTACCATGCATATCAGGATTAGGGGGTGAGAGGACCATGCATATCAGGATTGGGGGGTCTGGGGACCATGCATATCAGGATTGGGGGGTGAGGGGACCATGCATACCAGGATGGGGGGAAGGGTACCATGCATATCAGGATTGGGGGGTGAGAGGACCTTGCATATCAGGATTGGCGGGGTGCATTATTGCATTATTATTAAAACTTCATAAAAAAACTACATTCATATTCTAGGATACCTGATGCGTTAGAATCGGGCCACCATCTAGTAAATACATAATTAGTAAAAAAAAAATGGATCCTGAACCACACAGGAACAATTCATATACATATGTGATACAGATCATATATGATACATTAAAGTAGTAGGTAAGTGTTTTGACACAACCAAGAAATCATTTAGAATATGTAGCCAAAAACCTACAATAAATTGACTCAACTCTGGCAAAACTGCTACTCTTGAAAAGTAACCCTCCACAAGAAAACATGTTGTTAAGATAAAATGATAAATATGCTGCTAAACTCTTAAGGGCCCATCACAATAAGCGATATCGCTAACAATATCGCTGTAACGTCACTGGTTTTTGTGACATAGCAGCGATATTGCTAGCGATATCGCTATGTGTGATACTTACCTCCAACCGGCTCCCCCGCTGGCTATCGCTGATCGCACGAGAACGACCTGGGCCGTTTCTCGTCATCAGCTTCCTGTTGGGCTTCCTGCTGTGGAGACGAGTGACGCGTGGACGCGGACGGGAGGATGTCTTCATCACCTTGTCTCACAGGTAAGTAGCGACCGCCGACCGCTGCTATGTCGCCGGTGAGATCTGCCTGTTTGGCAGCTCTCTAGTGACCACTCAGCGATGCACCAGTGATCCTGACCGGGTCATATCGTTATCAGGATCGCTGGTGCATCGCTAAGCGTGACAGTACCTTAAGGTAACCACAATGTGGAATTGAGTATGATCAGTGTTTATGCTGCATGAATCAAAAAAGACTGGAAGAATCACAATGGAGTAAATTCGATAATACAAGAAGGCACACAATTCCAAATTGATGGGCTCTATTCAGTACCAGATTTCTTGTACTGGAGTTAGTGTGCAGCTGACAATACAGCCAAGTTAACTTGGATAGCAGGATTTAAGAAAGTGCACAGCAAATGCTAGAAAGATGTGAAAAGGGTAATTGATAAGCCCACAATGGTGAGGGATAGATCGAAGAGGCAGGTAGGCAAAGGAATAAGGTATATTAACTTAGTGGTCCAGGGTACCGAGTGTGGCACATGCCCTGACATGCGTTTCAGATCAATTCCTTAGTCAGGGGGTGACGTTCAACAAGCATGTGGCGGTTAAAAAGGTGTATGTGGCCAATAGGAGGAGACTGGAGATGAGTGCAGCAAGCGCTGCCAAGAAGAACCTAGATGTCACTGATGCCAGCGTTGTGTGACCGATGACATCAGGGCACATGTCACATGACCCAATCCCCTTGAAACATAGAGACACAGGAGTCGGCTGAGAGCCAGGACACAAGCAGAGCATTTACGCATATCTGGTTAAATCATATTTCCACAATAGCCGGATGTAGGAGAGATCATGGCAATAAATAATTGACATGTAAATAAAAAAAAGGAAAAAAGATAGGGAGAGGGAAACATAAATTAGATGGCAGCAATGAAGTGAATGATAATCAGAAGTGGGAGGTGGAGAAACCGAGGGAATAAATTTCTTAATGTTTGGAAATGATGAATAAGTAAATAAAAGCAGCACTAATTGAATACATTGTGTGAAAATACACAAGGTTAAATGAAAAAAGTAAAACAAAAAAAAGAGGGGGGCCAGTTTACATACAGGGTGGGCCATTTATATAGATACACCTAAATATAATGGGAATGGTTGGTGATATCAACTTCCTGTTTGCGGCACATAAGTTTTCCCCCCTCCCATATACCAATGTGCCACAAACAGGAAGTTGATACCACCAACCAATCCCATTTTATTTAGATGTATCCATATAAATGGCCCACCTTGTATAATATAATAAATATATTGTTAGGTGCCAGGATTCTCCTGCTGCACAGGATAGATCCCAAGCCTTGCCTGGTGCTGTGGTCTCCCACTGAGGCTCAGCCGCTGGGATGACAGCTCAGCACAGACTTCGGTCTCAGCGCCTTGCCCAGGTTCATGCTGCATGTGGAGTTACTGCTGGCTCTCCAGCTAAGCCTATGGTGACTACTGGTATACACGTGCATCGTTGTGCTCTGAAGCCTAAGTCCAGATTTCACCCTACTGAGTATGTCCATGATGTGGCGCCTTCTCATTGGTACTTGAACGTCAGCTGCTCTGGTGATGTGGCAGCTTCAGATTGATCCACAGGCAAGGTCCAGTCTGGCTGGACTTGAGCAAGATGCAAAAAGCTCCCAATGGCGCATGCCAGTGCGCTAGTATCATGTGTGTCTGGTGTATTGGTGGCTACTTTCCAACCCTGTGTGCACATGTGCCGCTAATAGAACTGCGAGTGTTTCTCTAAACAGACAGTGTAGGATGGGAACGCCTGTTTGAACTTAGCATCTGAACCGGGCGTCCTCAGGCTTGTTACTGATGTTTCCCTTTATGGGAAAGTGATTTCCTTGGTCTCCCAGTTGATGATAGGATTCTGCGACTGCATCTATAGAGTTCCTAAAATTAAAGAGAAATGTGGTGAGGAAATCAACATAAACGATAACATTTCCTGATGGTCGAGTTCGATGAAAACTTCCAGAGGTACAGTTTCCTGATCTACTGGTAGAGAAACTAGAGGGGAACCATCGACCGTTTCCATAGTTAACGGGGTGGCTCTCTGCTGAATCTGTATGCCATGTTCCTTGGCAAAGGTTAAGTCAATAAAATTACCTCCTGCCTCTTAATCCACCATAGCTGCACAGGGAATCCATTGTCCCGACAACCTGATCTTAATGGGAAAAGAGCAATGTGTCTCTTTATTCCTCTGTGTTTTAGGAGAAGCTGTCACAAACAGAGAATAAAAGGTAGCATTCACAGAAATACTAGACTCAGATGTAAAAGTTTCAGCATCCTGATACTCAAATTCCCCTACCGTGGCCAGTACCTTGCAAGGCCGCTTGGGACAGTTGATAAGGAAGTGATCTGACTGATGGCAGTAAAACCACAGACTTTCCCAAAAACAATGCTCCCAGCGCTTGTTACTCTCACTCCGCCGTACAGCATCCAACTGCCTGGGAACTGGTTTGCCTGTAGGTTCTTTAAAAGAAAGGGAAGAGTTAGTGACATGATTAAAGACTGCAAATTTCTCTTGTCTACGCTCAGTAATTTGTATGTCAATGCATACATAATGCTGTACAAAAGCATCTAACTCTTGCGGAGCATCTGTATGAGCTAACTTGTCTTTCATCACACTAGACAATCCCCTCTTAAAAATGGGTAATTGGGCGTAACAGTCCCAAATCGTATCCACCGCCAGCCATCTAAACTCAGTAACGTATTAAATGACAGAACGGTTACTCTGACGTAATGATAACAAGGCAGTCTCAGCTGTAGTGCAACAATTAGGATCATCAAACATCATAGACAGTGCAGCAAGAAAATCGTCAAGGTTATTTAAACGATGGTCACAAGTCTCCATAAGCGGATTTGCCCACACGAGAGATCGGGAAGTAAGTAACATGATTATACATAGAACCTTGGATCCATCAGTAAGGAAGTGGGCGGCATACACATAAAAATGCAAAAGGCGATTTACAAACCCACGAAACTTGTAGTGGTCTCCACTGAACCTAAATGGTAGTAACTTGGGAGGGCTAATTGTCAGTGGCTGCCACTGGGGTGAAGGCGTCCGTGCTGTTATCGGATTAGTTACGTCCTGAAGCGTCTGTCCAAAATGGACCTCCCAGTTAGCAACCTTGTTTTGCAGAGTCTCTATACCCCCTTATAAAGAGTGCATAATAGAGAACAACTGATCCAACTTTGTCTCAGTCGACATTATCCCAGCAGATTCATTATTTAGCCTTAGTATCCTATAACAATTATATTGGTACTATGGAATCTGATTGCGTGGGATAATATGCAACTGACACCAAAGTTGAAGCAAATGAGTATATTAACAAGAGAAAAAAAAAAACTAATAGAGCACTTCCTGCAATAGTAATGAAAACAAAGCACAATATAGAATAATTCAAGTGAAACAAAACTAACACCGCACTTCCTGCAATAGTATCGAATGCACAGCACAATATTAACATGTCCAGTGTAACTGAAGAGCGGGGCGCAACCACTAATATGAAGCAGTCCAACAGTAATATGATGCAGGTGTGCACAAGGCACTGAATATGGGAGTACAGCAGTACAGTATGAGAGCAAGCACACCGCGGTTAATAAGGAAGTCCAGCTATATTATGAATGAGCATGCAGCAATAAAGTGTAGAAATCAAGCAATCATATGGGTGGAAATGCACACGGCACTTAAAAGTAGAAGACCAGCATTATACGGGAGTGGCATTGACAGGCGAAGGTCACTACATGTACCTTTTTGCGCTGAATGTCCCGCACATGTCCAGCACCGCAGCCTAACAAACACAGACCTAGAGGAGATGGTGATGTCAGGATTCTTTACAGGCCACAGCAGATCCAGAGGTTAATAGTTCCACGCTAGAAGTGCAGACAGTAGTTAACCACAGACAGCATCAGGGAGACGCATAGAGGACTGTAGGTAGCATAATGTGGAGAGGCAGAGCACAGAGTAACAAGCACCAGTAGACAGGCAGGAGCTCAGAGCCAACAGCAACAAAATACTCAGGCAAAGAGGAACACATGGCCCAGATTTAAATAATCACAACAGACAGGAAGTTCCATGACAAGGCGAGATACAAGACTCCATCTTGGATAAGGGCGAACAGGCACAAAAGAAAGTCGGGAATCCTTACAGATGATACATGATGCCAGGGAATTGACTACAGCCACAGTTTCCTGTGACACCCTATGTGAGAATCCCCTCAAATTAAATGTCACAGAAAGTAAAATTAAATAAGCACATCTAGGGATTAGATAGACAAGGAGAAGTGTAGGATATTATATAATAAAGCTACTTAGAAAAGTGGTTAGGGTGTAAATACAGGATTTTAGAAATTTAGTAAGGACATTTTAGGTATCGGACAACCAGACAGAAGACTGGTAGCCACGTGATTTGACATAAGCTAGGTCTAGGAAAAGAGTGGCCACTATTAAAGTCACTAAGGAATATAATTCTAAATTTAGAGCTGAAAACAACTACAAAATGCTAAAAGTGCAATTCCATTGTATAATTGAATGCAACTATAAAGTGTTTAGTCTATAGTATCCCCTGAATGTCCATGTTTTCATCTTAAAATTTGGGTGGTGGACACAGACATGAGCTTCATTTTTCTAAGTTAATTGCTAATTGAATAATTGCACTTTTTCAACTATCCACAAAATAAATAAATATCCAATCTCATGTTTGAATAGAGCCGTGTTTTTCTTTGCATGAAAACTGAAGTTTCAGTCATTTTGTTTGGAACTAACAAAGGGACAAACACAATTACCTCTATAAGTACTTTAGGCAATGGTAAACACTGCATGGTGCCCCTCCCTTACCGTGTATGTGACTGACAATAGTAGCAAAGTACTGTACTTGGCTTTCAGTCCCATAGTAAATGAAGAGTGGAAGAGTGAAAACATGACTAGTGCATCCACAGAAAGGGTGGTACAGGAACAAGTTCTCATTATAAATTAGAACCCCTAGGTAATAATTGTGTGACAATAACTGTAAGTGTAATATGCATTTCATTAACTAAAGACAGTCTATATTCATATATAAAGGCAAAGTAAATGGTTACACAACACACAAAACACAACAATATTCCATACTGCCGTGGGAAAGCAATGTTTTTGTTAATCACATCAGAAGTAATATTGCTTTTCATAGCATAAATAAGATATTTAGGAAGAAGTGCATCATACGCATATTAATTCAAATGAAACTCACATCAATAAGCTTAACTTTAAACAAACAAGAAATCACAGGGGATGATGTCTAATGATTAATCTGAAAACACTTGTTCCCTGCACATGCCTGCAATATAATGTGAAAGCTCAGAAGACCGGAAGTATTAGACTGAGCAGAAGAACCAATTAAAATTAAAAGAGACAAGCTTATAACATCATATTTTTTATTAATGTTTTATCTTAAAGTGCACCTGTCATCCCAGGAGACTTTTACAATACATTTTTTTATGACTGTTGCATAGCTAGCAGCTGGCATTTTTCACGAGATTTAATCTCTCACAAGCTCCTTATTTCTTCAGTGCACAAAAAATAGCCACTATAAAGTCTCCCATACACAGAAGAAGAATTCCCGTTTTCATGTCTGTGTAGCACATGCTCATAGGCAGCATAAAATACTCTGTACAGCAGTATTAAGCAGTGTAACTGTAAATCCAGCTGGAGGTGATATTGAGATAAGCACTTACTAGAAAGCAGATGCACAGCCTGTCTCTCTACCACTGTTAATATGATCATTCCTCTTCTCATCACCTTGCCATAAATTTTACTAAATAGTGGTATTGAGAGACCTCATACCTTATATTTTCTTGTAGAGATGAGCTAATCACTTTAACATAAGTCAAAATCACCTTAAATGGGCCAAAAAAAATCAGCAGGCTAGCAAACATTTTTCAACATTTCAAAAAGCTGGGAAAGTTTACATGGAAAAATAAATTCTCTTCCATGCCTTGACATTTTCCGGGCATCTCCCTTCTTCATCGTTCAGTCTTTATTCATTCACAAGTTACTGAACTTCTTTTCTCCACAGGTTGCATCAAGTCTTTACTGCCTATGGCATCCATTAAGCCTTGCAGCATTGTGACTTCTCGCCCTGATGCAAATCATAACATCATAATGTGAGATCTAGTTGGCATTGGAAGTACTGAGAACCCAAAAGTACCAGTGGCATGATAGCGACTGACAGCCTGTAAGACAGGGGTCCCCAACCTGTAGCTCGAGAGCCACACGTGGCTTGCGGTCCCAAAAATTGTGGCTCGTGGCTGTCTGCCAGCTTGGTGCATTAACTCCAGGTCTAGTAAACAGGTATGAGGAGCACATCTCAAAATGGTGAATTTTGTGATTAGCCCTGCACAGAAGAGCAGATCTGGATGCACATATACTGGTCTTAAAGGTTTCGATTTAATTTAAGTATGGTACGCTGGAGACAGGATGATACTACCTGTGAGAAGTGGTGCCTGAAGCTGATGTGACAGTATATTGGGAGTGCTGGATGGGAGAATACTTAATGGTGGTATTGTGGGATCACTGGATCTTGTACTGCTTTGGGGTGATTTTTGTGAAAAAGCTTTGGTTATCATTATCAGGGCCGCCATCAGGGCATTACTGCCCTGACTGGCATATGGGGCTCAATCAGCAGGGGGGCCTGCATTGAGCCCCGTGTCTTCTGGTCATCGGGCCCCAGCGGCAGGCTTCTACCAGTGCAGAAACTGAACCTGTGTCCGATACTGCATGGAGAGATCATTGCCGCAGTAGCATGGCAAGGTAAGGAGAAAGTTTTTTCTTAATTTTTATTGAAAGCGGCACAAGGGCTGAATGTGAGACACAGGGGTCAAGAGCAGAGACACAAGGGGAAGAATGGAGACACGGGGAAGAATGAAGACACAGGGGGAAGAATGGAAACACAGGGGGAAGAATAGAGACACAATGGGCAAGAATGGAGACACAGGAGGAAGAATGGAGACTCATGGGGCAAGAATGGAGTCACAGGGGGCAAGGATGGAGTCACAGGGTGCAAGAATGGAGACACAGTGGGCAAGAATGGAGACATGGGGAAGAATGGAGACACAGGGGTCAAGAATGGAAACACTGGGTACAAGAATGGAGACAAAGGGGGCAGGATGGAGACACTGGGGGCAGTATCAGAGGGCAGGATGGAGACAGATGGGGCAGGATCATGGGGCAGTATGGAGAGACATAGTGCAGGATCATGGGAAATTATGGAGAGACATGGTGCAGGATGGATACAATGGAGACAGATTGGGCAGAATCATGGGACAGATGGTGCAGGATCACGGGACAGATGGGGCAGGATCACAGGACAGATAGGGCAGGATCATGGGACAGATGGGGCAGGATCACGGGACAGCTGGGGCAGGATCACAGAACCTTCAGAATGGATACTCATGAGGGCAGGATGGGAGAACTTATGGCTGGAGCCCGGAATGAGACACACAGGGGCAAGGATGGGGCATATTATTACTATAGAGGCTAATTAAGGGATATTATAACTGTAGTCTTATATTTATTTTATTTTTTGAGGATACTGTTTTAAATGGGGGTGGTCTTGTTACTGTGCAGAGCAACATTATTTCATCTTTTTTTTTCTTCATCTGGTGTAGTGTAGAAGTTGGGAAAAATTAAGTAATGTGTTCTGCAAGTGGTGCTCTAGATAACTGTGTTATTTCCTGCAGAGATGAGCCTTGGCTGAAAGAAGTGATGGCGGTCTGGACTGGATGAAGATGAAAAGCAAAGATAAAGGACTTCACCAAGAGATGTCACTGGTGAGTCAGTGTGTTACCTGTTCACTGACTCTGTACACTGTATACTATAAACAGCGGTTCTGTGTACAATGTCACCAGTGATCAATGTATTACCTTTACACTGACACTATATACAGAGCTGCTGTCTATAATGTTATTGATCATTGTATAACCTGTACAATATATACAATGCTCATGTGTATAATGTGACTGTTGATCACTGTATTACCTGTACACTGATAATGTATACAGAGCTCCTGTGAATAATGCCACTGGTGATCACTGTATTAGCAAATCAGCAAAAAGAGAAAAGATAATAAAACATAACTTTTAATATTGTATAAAAGCTACCAAACGATAAAGTGCGATTAAAATAAACCACTAAATCAGTTGCCACAGACTATACGATGGAATGTCTGTCTATATTAGCACCCCAGATCACCCAAGGTACATACATGTGGCTAGTTCCATGTCCAAAAGTAACATAACCTGGACAGACCAATACAAGACAATATGAATAACAACTACAGTCTTATCATGAATGGTTATTTGAGGGGAGGCATATATAGCCCCTATCATATTTAACTAAAACAAGTAACTCATTCATGTATAAAAGAGGGGCATCAAAAATCAGAACAGTGGTCCATAAATGTGCTCAATAAAGGAAGGATCTCACCCAAATGTCTGGAAGATGCCAATAATCAGATGTCCATCGGAGTTGAGACGAGTCAGGAAAAGGGAATAACCCTAATCAAACCCTGTAAGGGCTAACAAACCTGACACCCATAGCTCCCGCCCTAACTAGCCACATGTATGTACCTTGGGTGATCTGGGGTGCTAATATAGACAGACATTCCATCGTATAGTCTGTGGCAACTGATTTAGTGGTTTATTTTAATCGCACTTTATCGTTTGGTAGCTTTTATACAATATTAAAAGTTATGTTTTATTATCTTTTCTCTTTTTGCTGATTTGCCATTTATGTTATGAGAGATTGTGGATTTGTATTCCACTAGGTGCTGTATTTTTTCTGTTGATCACTGTATTACTTGTACACAGACACTGCATACTAAGTACAGATCTCCTGTGCATAATGGCATTTATGGTGATCTTAGCATTTTTTTATTAATGATCAGTATTGTAGTATTCAGTCACTATGTTGTGGTAATATGTTGTCCGGCCATGGTGTGGTGGTATTTGTTCCTTGTATGTGCTGTTATTTGGTCACTATGTGGTGGTAATATGTGGTCTGGTCATGGTGTGGTGGTATTTGTTCCTTGTATGTGCTATTATTTGGTCACTGTGTGGTGGTAATATGTGGTCTAGTGAATGAGCTCACATTTTTTTGGCCAAATTTTGTGCTAAGCATCTCATGCGTTTTTCCTAAATTTCAAAAACCATTACGCTATTCACACTTCATGTATTTCACATTGATATGCCTTAATGCAATTGAGTGCAACCATTTCCTTATTTTTGATATGTAAGCTGTTGTTTGGTATGCACCTGTTCAGACTAGTCCAAGATGTGACATCATTTTTTTGTTATTTGTATGCTAGCGTTCTGACTGAGCACTCCGCCCTTCATCATGCTGTGGTTTTAATGACATGCAATCACATTTGATTACAACCTTCCTATAAATATAGGCTTTACCAAGTCATTAGCCAGAGTTAAGTGTTCACACTAGGCAGTTAGTTCAGGGACCCATTAGATGAGATCACCTTGACGATGGTGAATGGGCTCACATTTTTTGGCCAAATTTTGTGCTAAGCATCTCAGGTGTTTTTCCTAAATTTCAAAAGCCATTACGGTATTCACATTTATGCATTTCACATTGATATGCCTTAATGCAATTGAGTGCAATCATTTCCTTATTTTTGATTCATAATTACATAGCTAGCACTGCTAAAAAAGACATTTGTCCATCTAGCTCAACTGACTGATGAGAGAGGATATAGAGAATGGGATATAGGTACATCTCAATGCATGATCCAATGTGCTCTAATGAGCAGGTATTTCCCTTCTTATCCTGAAAATCAATTAATTTAATCAATATTCAGAAAAATAGTTTTACATATGTGCATTCTTCTACAAAATCATCTAATTTTTTTTAAAACCATCGATGTTTCTCATTGTGACAAAATCATCAGCTGGGCTGTATCACTGATTTAAGGTTAGTACAATTATCATTATTATTTAGTTTTAGCGCACCATTGATTCTATGGTGCCGTACATGAGAAGGGGTTACGTACAAAATACAATTGAAACTTACAGTGAATAAACTAACAATGACAAACTAGCTGTTATGGGGATACCACGACAGAGAGTGGCCAAAAGATTCTGGCTTTCCGAACTCCTTCACTGGTTAGAACTGCTTCACAATCATACAAAACAGTGCAAGATTTATTTGCTCTGGCATTACTAGGGTTAATGAGTTCAGTTGGTCTTTTATTGCTCTCCATCATTGATTGCCTGAGCTGTTCTGTGTTGGACACTCCCCTCTATGCTTGACACTGGCATTTGTGAATTGCCAGTGATAGTTAATTTTGCCTTGTTTGGAGTTGGAGGAATTATTCGGTGTTAGGTTTGGAGTTGACATTTGTAGAGTTGGTGTGGCAATTTCTGAGTGGCATTTGCTTGTGTATTCATCCTCATACTCTCCTATTTGGTTTCACCTACCTTACCCTCCTCTGTGTGTCGCTATTTTTTTTGTGAGTGTTTTTTTGGTGTGTTTTCAGTTTTCATTTATCCGTGTTTGTTTTCCCTTGTGTGCCTGATGAGTGTATTCCTATACACATCGGCCTCACACCATCCTGGGTGGGGGAGGGAACAGATAAGGGCAAATCAGGAGCATAGCAAGGCATGTAACCCGGCATCTCCACCATCAGGTGTAATCCTGGGGACAGGGATAGAATAGGGCGCACCTAGGATGAACAATGGGGAAGGAGCAGTTTTCTCAAAAAAAATCCTGCAGCATTATGATGGCACAGCATTTTTTCTTAATTAGACCAGACATATTTCACAGTAAGTCAGGAGACATAGGTCATTGTTCAGATGAGCCTGAAGGTTGACTCTTGAATTGATGATTATTGCAGCTTATTATGCTGCTATCCTTGGAGAACAGGGATGCAGGGGCATTGAACATTGAATGTTTGTTAATATGTTGATTATCCATTGCATTAGTCCATGCAGCTTGTTGACCTGCAAACACAGAAGAATTAGCTATGCAGGTTGATTGAATACTTGAACAGTGAGAGTTGACCTCATCCCTCCTTCCCCCTGACCTGTGGATGATGACCTGAAGGATAAATATGGGTAAATGTGATGAAACTTTACAGAACAGGAGCCAGGGAACCATGGCTCCAACCAGAGGAATACAGATTAGAGACTTTACATGACAGTAGCCAATACACCATGGCTCCAACTGAAGGAATGCAGATTTGAGAGACTCTAAGGGATGCCAGCTTATGGGACCACAGCCCTAGCTTGATAAATACAGTTCTGCTACATTGATCATCACTGAATCATCAAAGACATTTGGACAAGCCAGGTTTGGACAATCAAGTCATCTGGCCACGTACCTCAATGAACTGTCATGCTTGTCATTATCTCCTCTTTGTGGGTGCCTGCCAAAATCTGGGAGCCACTGGTGGGGGTAGTAACATAGTAACATAGTAACATAGCTTTGAAGGCTGAAGGAAGACCTTATGTCCATCTAGTTCAGCCTATTTTTAGTGCAGCTGTTCTGCATTGTTGATCCTGGGGAAGGCAAAAAACCCACAGAGTAGAAGCCAATTTTCTCCATAGGGAAAAAAATTCCTTCCCCTAAGCTGGGTCAATCATCTACCTATAATATTATGTTATTCATAACCTTCTATACTATTACTCACAAGAAAAGCATCCATTCCTTTCTTAAATTCATTCAGTGAGTTGGCCATCACCACTTCCTCAGGAAGAGAATTCCAGAGCCTCACTGCTCTTACCGTGAAGAACCCTCTTCTATGCTGGTGCAGAAATTATCTTTCCTCCAAACGAAGAGAATGCCTCCTTGTTCTTGTCACAGTCCTTGGTACAAACAGTTCATTGGAGAGATCTCTGTATTGCCCTCTGATATACTTGTACATATACATTATATTAAGAGAGCCCAGGAAGCCCCAAAGTTGCAGCTGCTCTAATCCCGGTGAGCTAGAAGAAGGGTGAGACTCTGTAATTTGCACCATCTTGTGAATTTACTGCCACTGTAATATATGTTATTATCTATTGGTGATTCAAAAAAGTATTGTTGTCCTCTTGGTGAGGACACAGAAGTCTTGCCTGTTAGCAGTCTGGCACACATGGCTGAGTTTATACTACGCTGCCTTTTTCTCAAAATTTTGGGTCTCAGTCATTACTGGTTGGTGACACTTCTAGACCCATGCTACAAGGAGAAATTTCTATCTCTTATCCCAGAGGCAGACAGGTCTACTAAAATGGTGCAGTACCAGAGGGCCCTTGTTGTGGAATCTAATATATAAAGCTCAATGTGTGTGTGTGTGTGTGTGTGTGTGTGTGCATGTTTGAATGTATTTATGTCCGGGATTGGCATCTGCACCGTCGCAGCTACAGCCACAAAATTTTGCACAGTCACATGTGTTAGGAATGGCGGAACGCACTAAATAGAAATAATAATAAGTGTGTTCGCCGCTCGGGGTCCACCGTGCAGTAGGTGATATAACCGCTGCTAAGTGGTGGCAGGAGCAATAAGGCGGTAATGCGCACAGGGTTAAACGTCACCCAAGTGCACAGAGCGATCTCTGTTAAGTTACAGAGATGCCAAATAAACAAAAATACAAAGACTGAGCCTGTTGAGGTCACAGTACTCAGTATAAATACACACACGGTATCCGGTCACAGAAGTAGCCCAAGACGGCGGCACTACGTCCATCTAGACCTACCATGTGCAGAGCGTCGCAGCTGCGGACACTAAGGAGAGCTGCTACTGCAGCACGGCGTGGACACTGCCGCTAAACGACAAAGCTATGATGCAAGCGCAATGTCAGACGCTAGCAGCTGTGGATGTTGCAGCAGAGGAGCGCTGGCGCTGATTCTAACTCAGTCCCTAACCACATACGTAATATCAGTGGGAAGGGGTTTTATAATGAGTCATTCACCAGAATCATACATCCGTCCTCATACACACAGCAGCAAGTAAGTCTAAACTAGCGCATGGCGGAAAAGCCATGCGCACCTTTTATAGCAGCCGGGACTATCT
The DNA here is from genome assembly GCF_039654945.1 of Dendrobates tinctorius. Classification (NCBI taxonomy): domain Eukaryota; kingdom Metazoa; phylum Chordata; class Amphibia; order Anura; family Dendrobatidae; genus Dendrobates; species Dendrobates tinctorius. Next base: position 58,144,180 of record NW_027361707.1, on the reverse strand, counting down.
GCAAACCTCCAGATCTCTGAGATGGACCAATGAGATCTGTAGCAGGATGTGAGCACATGACTCCCGATCTCCAATGGGAGATCGTCCCATGAGCATGCTCAGTAGGAGGACAGAAGGACTTAGACACAGGAGAGATTTGCTGCAAGGCAATCTCCTCTGCAATCTCCTCTGCAGTAGGTAAACAGCACGAGACTGCAGAATGTGAGGGTCTGGATCCCTGCATAGTAAACGCAGAAATCCAACGCCTAACATTACCCCCCTCCTAGGGCCCCCTCCTCCCTGAGCCTTCTGATCCACCAACTTGTGCCCATCAGAGATATAGGCCTCAGACTCGTCCGAAGGCAAGTCTGATGTCCTGGTAGGTGACAGAGAGAGCCGAGACAAGTGGAAGGCATCAAGGGCGACAAAATCGCCAGGTCTGAGAAGGGACCCGTGGGAGATAACGGGAGCAGAAGTTAAAGTGGAACGCCACCGTGTGTTGGCAGGCGTCTTCACCCTTCGTTTAGAGAGGCTATTCCGAGCACAAAAGGCGCAGGCCCGAATATATTTTTTAACATCCCGAGCCCTGTGCGTCCACCAGTAAGACCCTGCCAGGAGTTTTGTGGTCTGCATATAGCCACAGTGACCACCCTTCCTGGACGCGTGTGCCCATGTGAGCACCTTCGGCCGAAGGCGGGGAGGAACAAGGGTCTTGCCCCGCGGCACAGAATTTGGTTGTTGCGGGGCACTGTTGTTCTGAGACTCAGCGTGTTGACAGTGATAACCGCAACTGGAGTCTTGTGCCGGATGCGCCTGGAGAATGGCGCGAGACACCTCCATGGGCTCTGGGGGTGGAACCTCTGGCTCGGGTAGTTCCAGAGGCTCAAAAAAGTTGGGAGCCGAGGTAACCTTCCGTTTGGATTGAGCACGCTCCATACCGCGCTCCAAAAAACGGAGGTCAATGCGGGTGGAAATGGCAATCAGCTCTTCCAAACTTGCAGGAACCTCTCTGGTAGAGAGAGCATCTTTCACATGCTCCGCCAAACCTCTCCAAAACACAGGGATGATGGCTTTATAGGACCACTCCAGCTCGGAAGCCAGTGTCCGAAAACGGACGGCATACTAACTAACCGAGAGAGAACCCTGAGTCAACGCAAGTAGCTGAAGAGAGGTATCGTACGTGTCCTGTGGACCGAGGAAGACATGCTTAATAGCTGTTAGAAAGCGAGCAGCAGTCACCACGCTCCCACAATGGCGTAGCCCACTCCAACGCCTTGCCCGACAGAAGGGAAACAATAAACCCCACCTTGGCCCTTTCTGTAGGGAATCGTGCAGCCAGTAGCTCCAGTTGAATACAGCACTGACTGATGAAACCCCTACAGGAGGCGCCATTGCCAGAAAATTTATCGGGCAACGGGAGGCAGGTAACTGTCGGCGTGAGGGAGGACGTGGACATATGGGAAACCATGTCTGTGATTGCCTTTACAGCAGCTTCGGTGGATTGTGCACCTGAGAGAGCCCTCTCAAGAGTGGCCAACCGGCCCTCAAGCTGCCGAATACACTGTAACAATTGTTGCTGTTCTGCCATCACTAGACAGACCCTGGCCCTAGTATAATGATGGACCAATGAGATCTGGAGCAGGACCTGAGCACATGACTCCCGATCTCTAATGGGAGATCGTCCTATGAGTATGCTCAGTAGGAGGACAGAAGGTCTTAGCCGCAGGAGAGATTTGCTGCAAGGCAATCTCCTCTGCAATCTCCTCTGCAGTAGGTAAATAGCAGGAGACTACAGAATGTGAGGGTCTGGATCCCTGTGGCGTAAACGCCGAAATCCAACGCCTAGCAGCATGTCTGGACCCCGAGAGCGTCATAGGCTATGTTGTGAGGTGAAATTTTAACCCCGCGCATTCCAATTCACCAAACAATTTTGCCCCTAGGTACACAATGGGGAAAAAGTGTATGTATGTATTTATGTTATTTATTTTTATATAGCGCTAAAATATTCCCCAGCACTTTACAGTTTGCACACATTATCAACACTGTCACCGATGGGGCTCCCAATCTAAATTCCCTATCAGTATGTCTTTGGAATGTGGGAGGAAACCTGAGTACCCGGAGGAAACCCACGCAAACACGGGGAGAACATACAACCTCCTTGCAGATGTTGTCCTTGGTGGGATTCAAATCCAGGACTCGAGCGCTGCAAGGTTGCAGTGCTATCCACTGAGCCACCGTGTTGCCCATGTATGCATGTATGTCCAGGATTGGCATCTACACTGTCGCAGCTACAGCCACAAAATTTTGCACAGTCACACGTGTGGACCCCGAGAGCGTCATAGGCTATGATGTGAGGCGAAATTTTTACCCCGCGCGTTCCAATTCACCAAACAATTCGGCCTATTATTCTTATCGTTTCTATGGTGTTATCATCCTTCTGTAAAGATGGAAATAGCACAATTTATTACCGTGCCAACACAGACCACCCTCTGTCACAGACTGCAGGGGGAGCCCAGTATCATACAGGATAGGATTAGACACATGACTCAGTAGTCAGTATCACCCAGGATAGGATTAGATACACAGCTCAACAGTCAGTATCACACAGGAGAGGATTAGACACAAGGCTCAGCAGTCAGTAACACACAGGATAGGATTAGATACACAGCTCAGCAGTCAGTATCACACAGGATAGGATTATATACACAGCTCAGCAGTCAGTATCACACAGGATAGGATTAGATACACGGCTCAGCAGTCAGTATCACACAGAATAGGATTAGATACACGGCTGAGCAGTAAGTAGCACACATGATAGGATTAGGTACACGGCTCAGCAGTCAGTAACACACGATATATGTCATCCCCTGAGGAAGAAGTGTTATGGAAACGCGTTGGGAAATAAAAGGTTAATTTATCTATATGATCTGGATCTGATATACTGTCTAGCAGCGCACATAAGTCCAAGAATTTTTTCCATAAGAGATTTACGTGCCGGTCACTGTGTGGACCGTTGGACGTGCAGCAGGCTGACAAATTGATTCTATATGCTTGGCTCTCTCCTGGAAAGGGTGAGTATATCTCTATATTGTCTTTTATAAATCACCCGGATAAGACCCTATTGCGCTCTTTTCTATCTATAGTTTGAATAATTTAGGATTAGGTACACGGCTCAGCAGTCAGTAACACACGATAGGATTAAAGTAGATACACAGCTCAGCAGACATTATCACACAGGATATGGTTAGATACACAGCTCAGAAACAGGATGTGTCATAAGAGATTTACGTGCCGGTCACTGTGTGGACCGTTGGACGTGCAGCAGGCTGACAAATTGATTCTATATGCTCGGCTCTCTCCTGGAAAGGGTGAGTATATCTCTATATTGTCTTTTATAAATCACCCGGATAAGACCCTATTACGCTCTTTTCTACCTATACTTTGAGTAATTTAGGATTAGGTACATGGCTCAGCAGTCAGTAACACACGATAGGATTAAAGTAGATACACAGCTCAGCAGAAAGTATCACACAAGAGAGGATTAGGTACACAGCTCCGCAGACATTATCACACAGGATATGGTTAGATACACAGCTCAGAAACAGGATGTGCCAAAGGAAAGGACATTTTCATTACAAGAATTCCACTCATTCCATTTGATTTGTTTTTTTGATATTAAATGCCTCCAGTTTCCAGTTCAACTGCTATTTGCAATATCCATTAACAATGCTCAGGGACAGTCCTTGAAACTAGTAGGGATCGATTTGCAATCTCCATACTTTTCTCATGGTCAACTTTATGTGGTTTGTTCAAGAGTTGGAACTGCCAAAAATCTGTTTATCTTTGCACCGAAAGGAAAAACCAAAAATCTTGAATGAGTTGAAAATAAAATACTATCAATACTTGAGTAATCGTTTAGTTAATTTGTGCTGCAAATCTGTAGTGTTGAATATATGATGTGAAATGTTTTTATGTGCAATATAATCAGTATAATTTGTTATAACTAACCACAGTTGGTTACTATGCCAAGGAAACACCGGGCTCTTCAGCTAGTTATTAATAAAATTTCCATCTGAAAACACTGGCGGCAGAGGTCACAATTCATTGGGCAACCAAGGAGTCCATTTGAGAGAGGCACAACTCCAATCCATCAGAGTCAGGGTAACACTGGCAAAGTTCTGGGAGAGTTTTCTCATACCCTCCCATCACACAGGCCCTGAGGAGTGGTGTACTCTTACAAGGAGTGCAAAGTTTTGGATGATGCTGAGGGAGTACCTTGCTGACTGTACCAGCATCTTCTGTGATTCCTCTGTGTCTTATAATTATTGGGAATCCAAGCTGGACACGTGGCATGAACTGGCTCTCTACACCTTGGAGGTCCTGGCCTGCCCTGCCGCTAGCATTATGTCAGAGCAGGTATTTAGTGCAGCTGGTGTAATTCTAACTGATAAGCGCATCTGCCTGCCAACTGAAAATACTGACAGGCTGACTCTTATAAAAATGAACAAGGGCTGGATTGGGCCAGACTTCTCTACACCATCGAATGTTAGCAGCGAAGCATAAACTGTTATCCAGCATCTTTTTTGTGAACTCTATTACCATGCAACTCTTCACACCAACACATGGGTAGATACTTCACTATTTGCTGTTGTCATCCTCCTCCTTCTCCACATCCTCATCATCCAGCACCACTAGATCACCATGATGACCATGGTCTGTGATTCAACATCCACGTTATTGTTTTAAAGGGTGTTTATGATGCCAGTAAATAAAATGTTTACACATTATATTAATGTTTACCCCCAGGGGGAAATGTTTGTCAGCCCATACACTTAGTGCATGGGCATTTAAAGTATAGGAGACCCGCTCCTTTGTAATTTGAACATTTTTTATGAGGCCCTCCTCCACGTTTCTTCCAAGAGGGATTGGGGTGCGTGCAAATTTGGGGCAGGCCTTGCATTCAATGCATAGCCAAACAGTATGGGAGACCCAGTTCATAATAGTGGGAACTGTAATGGTTGGTCAGCTGCTTCAACAATGCAATTCTCAACTTTTGAGTCTTCATCATTAACACTGAGATTCTGCACTGCAGGTTCTTCAGTTTCAGCATTGAAATTCTCCACTGCAGGTTCTTCATCCTTTACAATACAATTCTCCACTGCAGTTTCTTCAGTCTCAACACTGCAATTCTCCACTGCCAGGTGTTCTTTAGCCTCACCACTGCAATTCACCAATACAGGTTCTTCAGCCTCAACACTGCAATTCTCCACTCCAGGTTCTTCTGGCTCACCACTGTAATTCTCCACTGCTGGCTTTTCTTCCTCAACCCTGCAATTCTCCATTGCAGTTTCTTCATCCAAAAACACTGCAATTCTCCAATGCAGGCTCTTCAGGCTTAACACTGCAATTCGCTGCATAGTCAAACAGTATGGGACTACCAAATTTATAATAATGGGAACTTTGTTTTCATGTGGCCATCCAGTATGTCAGTTGAAAGGGCTATTGGGGTGGGTGTAACTTTGTGTCAAGGCGGGCCTTGCATTTAGATTGGCAAACAGTGTGGCAGTACAATATTTCTAATAAAGGAAACTTTGGTTTCATGTGGCCATCCAGGACATCTGTTCCAAGTGTTATTGGGGTGCATGTAAGTTTGTGGCAGGGCAGGCCTTCCATACACTTCCTGGGCAAACTGTACGGGAGTAAAAAAAATAAGCATAATGGGAACTTTACTTTAATGTGGCCATCCACTACATCAGTTCAAAGAGTTATTGGGGTGCATGTAACTTTGTGGAAAGGTGGGCCTTGCATTCAATGCATAGACAAATACTATGGGAGACACACTTTCTTTTAATGGGAACATTTTTTCATGAGACCCTCCTGTACATCTCTTCAAAGGGGTATTGGGTGCATCTAAATTTGGTGCAGGGCAGGCCTTGCATTCAATGCATAAGCTTACAGTATGGCGGTACCAAATGAAAAAAATGGAAACTTTGGTTTCATGTGGCCATCCAGTACTTCAGTTCAAAGGGTTATTGTGGTGTGTTTAACTTTGTGGCAAGGATGGGCCTTGCATTCAATGCATAGGCAAACACTATGGGAGACCCACTTTCTTATAATGGGAAACATTTTTTCATGAGGCCCTCCTGTATGTCTGGTCAAAGGGGTACTGGGGTGCATCCTAATTTTTGGCAGCCCAGCCACTTCCTGCATAGGTAATAACAGTATAGGAGACCCACTGTTTAATAATGAGAACAACAAAGTAAAGCCAGCTGATGGCCCTTTAAGAATATTAATGCCGCCTGATGTCTCTATAAAAATAGGCTTTGTGACTTTCAGAGTCCCTCCTTCATAACTGAAACAGGATGTGTCTGATGATGTGTCACACACCACATGGCCAGCTAAGACCTCTTTCACACATCAGGTTTTCGCCGTCAGGCGCGATCCGGCGCTTTTGACAAAAACCGGATCCGGCGAAATGCAATGCCGGGTCCGGTTTCCCCCCCATTGACTTGCATTAGAGCCGGATCGAGCCGGATGGCCATGCGTTTCATCCGATTTTCGCCGGATCCGGCAATGTGACGCGATCCGGCGTCTGGAAAAAACGGCTACTGTAATGTTTTTGTCTCCGGCGAAAAAGCCGGACACGCCGTATCCGGCGTGTCCGGCTTTTTCATACAATGAAAGCCTATGAGCGCCGTAATGCGCCTGATCCGGCGACAGCCGGATCCGGTGGCCGGATCCGGTTTTTTTGGTCTGAGCATGCTCTATAGCTCTGCCCACAAGACATATATAAAAGCAAGACAGTGGGACCCTCAGCCACACCCAACATGCCACCCAAGCCAAGAACCAGGAGCAGGAGAAGGCAGCAGACATCTGCAGCAGCACCATCAGCACCACCCCAAATGGAGCAGCATGCTGAACAACGGGAGGGGAGTCCAGCAGCAGATGAGAGACGGTAATTATCAAATCCCTCATTCCTCCAAACTAGGGCTATGGAATATCAAGATATTCATTGGCCCTTTGTTTCTCTTTATTCAACAGCCGCCCAATAGATGCAGCAGCAATGGCAGCAGCAGGAACACCACCCACAGCCATGGAGTCTGGCCATGAGGAAGACAGCACATCTTCTTCTGGGAGCCCTCCCTCGCATCGTCAGCGTTTGACGGTAAGTTTTTATTTCCAAAATCCATCATCTCTGTAATATATGTCTATTCATTGCCTTTTATTTCAAAACAGGAATCACATTTACTATTTACTTTGGAAATCCTGAAAACATGACCCCTGGGGACCATGAGGACTGGAGTTTGGGAAACACTGATGTTGTATACTAACCACTTTGTCCTTTCTCGTTTCAGGGGAGAGAATTGTGAAGCAGTGGCGGTCTGTGAGAGATTGTTTCAAGAAGGAGTTCAATAAAGAGATGCGGGCCCTGAGTGGATCTGGAGGACGCAGGAGCAAGTACAAGTACGCACGAGCCCTGTCGTTCCTCCGGGAGACAATGCTCACCAGAAGGTAAATATTACACACCACATGTGACAAAAAAATGTTTAGATGTAACTTTTTTTTTTCAGCCAGGGCCATACCATGTCACTATTTTAATTGTTTTTTTTTCTCTTTATTCCACAGCACGGTGAGCAGCACTCGGGAGCCTGCACGATTGGACCCTTCTGAGGCGATCCCTGAGGAGACCGGCACCGAGGGACACTTCGACCGCCCCGGTACATCTGCACCTTCCCAGCCTTCCCACACATTCGACCCATCTGTCCCATCCACCAGCACAGGAGCATCGTGGCCGCCTACATTACATAAAGCTGCTGGTGAGGAGATCGCTTTCCCTTTACCCCACCCTTCTGCCCCTGCCACCTCTAGTACACCTGCGGGTACTGGGCGGCAGCGGCAGAGGGGTCAGGAAAAGAGTTATGCGCCAGACTTCTTGCATCTGAATGCATCTTTCCAGAACTGTCTAAAAGTCTTCTCAGAGCAAATCTCCGCAGGCTTTCAGCAGATCAACTCCAGCATTCTGGAGGTGAAGACACTTCTGCAAACCATGCATTCAGAAGCAAGATCTTCGCCAAACCACACCTTTTTCAGGTCTGTTGTGGAGCGCATGGCAACACTATCTCCTACCCAGCAGATGCATGTAATGCATTCGTGCCACGGTGCTCTACAGCAGGTTCCCTCCCAACCTCCACCTCCCACCACTGTAGTTCCTCCACCTGCACCCCCTCCAGCCACTTTCCATCCTCCCCCTCCTATTACATCTGCACCCCCTCCAGCCACTTTCCATCCTCCCCCTCCTATTACATACCAGCAACCTCCCCAGTACCAGCAACCTCCCCAGTACCAGCAACCTCCCCAGTACCAGACATCTCCCCACTTCCAGCAACCTTCCCCGTACCAAACTCCTTCCCCATACCAAGCTCCTTCCCCGTACCAAACTCCTTCCCCATACAACTTTCCATCAACATCATCTGCTCCTACAGTCCCTGCCCAACCCTCCACTCCACCGCCCACCACCTCTTCTGCCTCCCACATGTCCACCCATTCTGTAGCTTTTTCCACACCATCACCTCTAACTGTTCCTTCCCCACCACGATCCCAGTCCTCTCTCCACACTCCCATTGTCAAAGTGTCCCGCAGCCCCTCCAGCAGTATTTCCACCCCACACTACACAGATTTATGATGTGTTTTGTAATAAAAATGCCCAGTTGGTTTCAAACCTTTATTAAAAAAGTTTTTTTAACTTTAAAAACAGTTTACAAAAAAAAAATATTATAAATAAAAGTTAAAATATTGTTTACACTGGTTGTCTGTCATTTCTTTATGCGGCGAAATATGTTTAAAAAAAAGGTTAAATACAGGGTATTTAAAAGGTAAAAAGGTATTCAAAACCAGGTATATAACTGTGGGTAAATTTTAGCTTTTTGCCACAGTTGTGTTCCTGGTTGTGTTTGAAGCAAAGTAATTCACCTAAAAAGTTGTGTTTATTGTTGGTGATTTCCTAACAATGTACACAACTTTTGTTAAAAGGTGAAATACTTTGCATAAAACACAACCAGGTACACACCTGTGGCCTAAAGCTAAAAATAGAGACCATGACAAGATAGCCAACTTTGGTTGGCAAAGGTATATACTGTTGGTACAGAAGGTACACAAGTTTGGTTAGGGCACAAATCTTTCACACTCTGTCATCCTGCCAGTGTACTCTGCCTTGAGGTGACATAAAGTATAGTGCAAAATTGTCCCTCATTACTGAAACCGTCACAGAACTTCTAGTGGTAATGTCATGGTAATCTTGCAAGGTGGTTTCTTCAGAGGTGTCCTCAATGGAAATGGGTTCCTTGCAGATAACAAAATTGTGGAGTACCACGCAAGCTTTGATCACCTCGTCAACAGTTTCTGTCTTGAGGTTGATCGCAGTCAATAGGACCCGCCATTTGGCTGTCAGAATACCAAAGGTACATTCAACCATTCTTCTTGCTCTTGTGAGGCGGTAATTAAAAATGCGTTTTGGTCTTGTCAATCCTCTGCTAGAGTACGGTTTCAAAAGGTGTTCTGACAGCTGGAAGGCTTCATCCCCTAAACAGACAAATGGCATAGGTGGACCAGATGTTTGCGGCAGCGGTCTAGGTGGTGGGAACTGGAAGGTGTTTCCATACAGTTTACGCCCCATGGCAGACAGTTTGAAAACTTGAGAGTTATTGGAGCGGCCATAGGCCCCAATATCAACAGCAATAAATTTGTATTCCGCGTCAGCGATGGCCATGAGGACAATTGAAAAATATTTCTTGTAATTGAAATATTCCGATCCCGATCCGGCTGGCTTTGCAATGCGGATATGTTTCCCGTCCACAGCGCCCAAGCAGTTGGGAAACTGACATATCTGTTGAAACTTGTCAGCAATTTCAATCCACCTCTCTGTTGTGGGCTCTGGTAAAAACTCTTCAGCTAAGGAGTCCCACAGTGCACGGCATGTGTACTTCACTATTCCAGATATGGTGGAAATCCCGAGTCTGTACTGGAAATGCAGTGACGAAAGGGATTCTCCAGTTGCAAGAAATCTGTGGGGAATTAAAAAACAATAAATTAGTTTTAAATCACAGCATTACATACCAAAACTCAGCTATAACACTTGGAGATACAAACTACCACCAACAAGATTGCAGTGAAAGTGTGCTCTGATGCGATCACATCCAATAAATGTGGCTTACCTTAAAGTCACCATCAGACGCGAAACAGAGAAGCGGCAATAGGTGTCCGCTTTTCTTATGAGGTGTGCAATGCGCTCCACCAAGTAATCAAAATTCTCCATTTTCATCCGAACATATCCATCCGAACATATCCAAAAAATTTATCCGGGTTTCGTCGAAGGTCCATGCAGAGTGTAGAATAGACCCCACGCGTCATTCTCTTGGCTGTGATGGGGTGGATCCACAAACGTCGTCTACGATGCCTGATGCGCTGCTGTCTCGCTCTCTCCTTCTCCAGAACAATCACCCTCAAACGATTCGCCTCCGCTATAAAATCCGCCAAATTCTTCAAAATATTTCCAATCACAACATCCATCTTCGCCAGTAACTTGCTCTTCTCTCAAACCTGCACTTTCTCCTCTACAACCTGTCAAAGAAGGGCTGTAGGAACACGCTATATATAGTTTTCCAGTAGCCAATCCCGTTCGGAAGGCCACAAGGGTCAATTTTAAAAACCGGATCCGGCGTAATCCGTCGAAAAACGGATAGAAAAACGGATGAACCGGATGAGACGGATCCGGTTTTGTCTGTCAAGAACAAGACGGATCCGGCAGAAAACCGGATCCGGAACATCAGGTTTTACAAAACATTTACCGGATCCGGCGTTCCGGAACGACGCCGGATCGCGCCTGACGCCGAAAACCTGATGTGTGAAAGTAGCCTTAGGTTGCTAAATGTTAAAATGACATTTCCCTGTCAATGCACTTGTATTGGTTGAAAGCAATGCTAAAGTACAAAAACGCATCAAAAATGCTACATGGGAATATAGACCAAGTGGTGGAGGTACATTTTTGGGGGGCTAGTTGTTTTGCTTTACATACAAATAATTACCCTGGAAAGGATGTTCCTTAACATATTTCCTTTTTGCTTTCATTTTTGTATGTTTTAGTGTGCACCTGTAAAAGTGTCATAACACTCTGACAACATTGTTCATAACAGTAACGTAGGAGTCTGAAAAACTTCCAGTGGTCTTCTTCATGATGTTCCCATGTAATTTCAGCACTGTTCCCATCAATTTTAGACTTTTTCAGACCCTCGGGGGGGTCACGGGAAAAATGTTCGAGTTTCCCAGAGACTTACATTGATCTCGTTGTTCGGGTCGAGCACCCGAGCATTCCAATTTGCTCGACCCAAGCAACAAATACCTGAGCATTTTAGTGCTCACCCATCACTAGTGAGGAGTTATTAGAGTGAAGATGACAACCAGCAGAAGTATGATTGGAAGTTTATCATGTCTGGCTATGGGGAAGTAATATGAAGACACAACATTTTTTCTTAATTAGGCCAGACATGTTTCTCAGTAGGTCAGTAGAAATAGACCATTCCTCATATTAGCTTGCATGTTGACTCTTGATTTGATGTTTGTTGCAACTTATTGTTCTGCTATCCTTGGAGGACAGGGATGCAGGGTCACTGAACAATCGTTGTAGATAAGCCCCCGATGAAACCTGAAAGATAAGAAAAACACGTTAGATTATACTCATATGATGATGTCCTCCTCCTTGCTTCTCCCTCAGCTCCTGTGCACATGTACTTTATCTGCCCTGTTGAGGTCAGAATAAAGCACTGCAGTGCGCAGGTGCCGGGAAAGGTCAGAGAGGTCAGGCGCCTGCGCACTACAGTATTCTGCTTTGCCCTCAGCAGGGCAGATAAAGTACATGTGTGCAGGAGCCGAGGGAGAAGCAAGGAGGAGGACATCGTCCTATGAAGATGGTAGATGCCGGACGGAACTGTAACACCCATTGGACCGGACCGAACACCGGGGTGAGCATAATCTAACTCTTTTTTATCTTTCAGGTTTCATCGGGGCTTATCTACCGCATTACAGAATGCTGTAGATAAGCCCCTGATGGTGGTGGCCGCAGCTAATAGGGCTAACATTGAGTGACAGATCCCCTTTAAACTTATGCACAGACATAATTCACACTGATTAGTTCTCTTTAAAATCTTTGCTGTGATGTCTGTCACAGGCCACCGGCTCAAAATGGCTACCTTGTACAGGCTTTGAGCAAGCCACTCCATCTGGCAGATTCAAGAGGAACACTGGACTTTACTCTTAAACCTTTGTCAAAGACCTGGACTTAAAATAGGGTACACTACTTCCATGAAAGAGCTATCTGGAGGAGTGAACCAGAAGCAAGAGAATAATTGGGTAGCAGGGTTGCTTCTCATGTAATCAGTCGCAATCAGGATGTCAGTGTAGATACAGAATCTCAAAGAATGAGAATAGTCATAAATGAAACTGAAATAAAAAGTCAGGACTGTCCTCTATGATAATAGCCATGCAAGTTAAAAGGAGCAGGTCAGATTATTACTGGCAGTGATTTCAGGATCTTAATTAGCTTGCAGTCCCATCCAAACCACACAGCAGATAACTCTACCTCTCCCAGTGTGAATGTCACTACAAGTCCCAAAGAACACAAAACTAGAACTATCTCCCTGCGTCACCTGCAATGACAGCATGTCACTGCCAGTTAACAAAAGCAGAGGCAGAAAGGGCAGTCATTGACACTGATGTTACATTTAGGCCGGGATCAAATTTGTGGGCAACTCGCATTAGTCTCGCACCTCAATATCCGGCACTACTGCCGGCACTCAGGACCGGAGTGTGTGGCTGCATGTATTTCTATGCATCCGCACACTCTGTTTCTGAGTTCTGGCGCCAGTGCCAGATATTGAGATGCGAGATTCTCGCAAGTGTGATCCCGGCCTTATCATGGATAGATTTGTTGCATTACTTTATTATTTAATCTTCACCTGGCGCATCAACAGGGTTTGTGTATTAAATATTATATAATTAATATATTGGTTTTCACAGGCACAATTTATAATATTACATCGAGCACATTACAAATGTTGCATATTGTTTAGCTTTATAGCATCCACAACTGTGTGAGAACTTCCCACCATTTTATCACGCTGCTGTATTGCTTCCTGGCTCTTTCTTCACTTATTTTTCAGCTATATAATTTTATGGAAAGATGTTAAAACGATTTCCGGGAGTCTCTTTAAATGTCAAGTATTGATCCAAACTCTGCGTGTAACTTTTAAATACAACTGAAATATTGTTTAGAAAATATAACAGATCAAAGTGGTGATAAAACGCCGTTATGAATGATAGTAAACATATTTCCCAGTTGTGTACAATTTTTGCTGCTTTTTTAAACTCAATGTGCTTACAATTTCTTTTTGACTGTTTAATATTTTCTCATTAATTTATACTCCCATCTTCTTTAAATTGCTGCAAATACCCAACATAAGCATAATTAAAATATTTATAACTGGTATAATTTAATTGGTAATTGTATTATCTTGAAAATGAGTGCTAGCAATAAATCCAAAATTCTGTGTTGTTTTATATATAAAGAATCAGAGTTTTGGTTTTCTGATATATCCTGACATGTTTGTGGAGAGCAGAGAGGTGAGGAATAAGCCATCCCTCTTCTTTTCCTCCTTGCTCTCCCCAGGCTTGCTTGAATATTTTTGCTGGCATTTTAACCCCTTTCCTTTGCAGTGGCATTGATAGAAAGTGGATGTAGACTAGTTCCTTGACCATCGGCTGAGAGAACAAGGAAAATTTTACTTAGTTTTTAACGGCATACATTTAGCATTTAGGACTAATGAAATCATTATTAAAGAGGGTATCATGCAGCTGATAAAACATTTATTTTAAGTTCTATAGGTAAATCCTGATGACAAGTTCCATTTAAAATTCAATTTTAAAAATTCTTACAAGCAGCCCCCATTGGAAAATGATGGTGGCAGGGGATAATTTTGCTTAAGAAAAGATACATACTTTGCACTTTATAATTAATGTTAGGGCTTGTGCATATAACCATATCATGTCTGAGAGCAATCTGACAAAACATTGGATTGCACTAGGACCAATCTAGGACCAATTTTTTTCTACATAGCCATTCTTATGTCCATTTTTATCCTGGTACAGAGTTTGTCTGGGAAAATAATAGCAGCATGTCTGAGTTTGATCTCCCATTCGGATCACACTGGGCCAAGAAAGTCAATGAGTCCATGTAAAAAATCGGTCTCCACGTGAATGACATCTGAATGCAGTCCGATTTTCACGGGCTAACAGCGAAGAATTTTTTTCCATCTTCGCTTCATCCATGAAAATCAGAGCCCACTGTGATCACACTCTGAATAAAGTTTGATCAGAGTGCGATTAGCATAGTCATCTTGATTTTCTTGGAATGAGAGAATATACACAGGTGTGAAGGATTAACAGGTGAAAGAAGAACTACCAAGCTTGTACAATCAATGATCAAGACTGGGCTGTGGCTCCTCTGCATATAAAAATAACAGAAAATTATGCTTAGATTTGTGCAGAAAAAAAACTTCAAATGGGAGCAGTCTATTAAAGAATGAATATGTACATTAATTAGTATGGCAATACAGATTTTTTAGTACAAAAGTGGGCATTTCTGTGTTGTTTTTGAAAATCTTAGAACAATTGCTCTAAGAGCCAATATTACTTTCCCTTTTGTCATAGTTTGTCAGAGTTTCTGATCAGGAGACTTAGAAGTTGAATTGATAGGTATAAGATCCACATATCATCTCACTAATTGTATGATAGAAATAAAAACTATTTAATATGACAAAATGTTTTACTTACATCTTCATAACTAGTGTAAATATCTTTTCAAGTGTTTTCCTGCTTTCTTCACAACATATGAGCTAATCAATCTGCAAAGGATAGAGTTAAAGCCCCTTTACATTTAGCGATGCACCAGCGATCCCGACCACGATACGACCTGGTCAGGATCGCTGGTGCATCGCTAAATGGTTGAAAGAGAGCTGCCACACAGGCAGATCTCACCGCGATGTAGCGACGCAGCAGCGGTCGTTACTTACCTTTCAGACGAGGCGATCCTGACGTCCTCCCGTCAGCGTCCATGCATCGCTCGTCGGCGCCAGCAGGAAGCCAAGCAGGAAGCGCCCGATGAGAAATGGAGCTGCGCGATCTCACGCGATCAGCGACAGACAGTGGGGGAGCCGGTCGGAGGTAAGTATCACACATAGCGATATCGTTAGCGATATCGCTGCTGCGTCACCAAATCGGTGATGCTTTAGCGATATTGCTAGCGATATCGCTATGTGTAAAACCCCCTTTAAAGTTTAAGTGCCTGAAATCTGTGGTTCCACCGGAAATCAAACAATCTGCAATTCAATAAGTTTTGCTTCAGAAAAGTTTTCTGGTGCCATTTCACAAACTGCTGAAGACTCAGTGAGAATACTAATGGCATCAGATGCGGCTTTACATAGCAGCCAATCATGAAGGCTACCTTAGCCAGTATAAAAGGAAGATACTGTCCAAGGAACACCAGATTATGACCATATTGTGCAGGGATCAGAGCTTAGAGCCCACAGCATAGGGATAGAAAAAGGTCTAATCCTATTGTGCCTTAACAAAAAAAATCAACTGGATTATACATTTTTATGCCTGCAAAATATAGGAACATATTCATACTAAGCATTAAACAGACAAAATGTTAGACACAAAGAAAAATCAACATATACCTTACTGTAATTAAATAAGTAAAAGCAATAGTGCATATAAATAACATGCTGAGCTTTTGATCAAAGAAAGTGTAAAGACCATCTGTGGAGAAACAGGAGTTAGTGGGTGCTCTCGTCCGCTAGCCCAGCTGGCTTTAGAAAGACCGCATGGAACAGGGTTCATCATCACACTGACCGCCCACTCTCCTTTCCTGTGGGCAGAACATTACTCAGACAACACAGGGTGAGGGTAAAAAAAAAGTGTGGCAATAATTTATTGACCACCAACAGACAATAACAGTCACAGCAAATACCACTTTCAAATGTTCAGTTTATCTTGATTTTTCTCTTTATAGTTATATTTTTGAGTAAAGTGCAAATTGTTCTTTTAGTCTAAAAACTTCTGACAACATGTCTCAGAATTTCCAAGCAATAAATTTTGTATTTTTTTTCTGGCAAAGAAAAATGGTCAATTTTTTTTAAAAAACAGTGCTTTCAGACCTCAAATAATGCAAAGAAAACAAGTTCACAATCATCTAGAAAAAAAACATTACTAATGTTTGAACTCAGGAAGAGTTCTGAAATCAATATTTTCTGGAAAAACCATGATTTTTAAAAACAGCTTTCATGCATCTTGGCATTCTTTCCGCCAGTCTTTCACACTGCTTCTGGCTCAAAAATTTAAGCAGTTCTTCGTTTTATGGCTTGTGACTATCCATTATCCTCTTGATTATATTCCAGAGGTTTTCAATGGGGTTAAGGTCTGCATAATGGTCTGCCCATGACAGGGTTTTGATGTGGTGGTCTCTTAATTTTTTCCAGAGCTGCACACAAGATGGTGCAAAATACAGAGTCTCACCCTTTCGCTGGCTCCCTGGTATTGGGGCAACTGCGACTTCTGGGCTTCCAGGGCCAACTACCCCAACCTGTGGCACCCAGCTTTTGGTGGGCACCCACAAAGAGGAAGTAGTGGCAAGATTAAGAGGCTGACAGTTCATTGAGGCATATGACCAGGTGACCTGATTGTCCCAACCTGGATGCTCCAAACGTCTCCATGGGTTCTGTGATGGGCAGTGGATCAAATTTGTATTCATCTAGATTGAGTCATGGTGCCTAGCTGTTGTTCTGTTAAGTATCACTGGAAACAGAGCCAGATCCCCTTTTATATTTCACAGGTCTTCTTCAGGCATTTTTCCACAGGATTGGGGGAAGGTGGCAGGATCTCATTTACAATTGTTCAAGGGTTCACAGTTTTTCTTTTCATGTTTGCATGACAAAAAGCTGCATGGACTCATACAATAGATAATTATCTCATTATTTAACATTGTTCAATTTCTCTCCTAAGGATAAGAGAACAATAAACTGTGGGAGCTGATATAATAGGTAAACAGCAGCGATTGAACAATTCAACAAACATCAATTTAAGAGTCAACTTTCAGCCTCATATGAACAATGGCTTATCCAAACACTGATTACTTCAGGAAGTCAATGTTACTGTTTGGGATTGGAAGCCCTAACATCGGGTGTTTCCATGCTGTCATCAGCATGGCAGTGAAGCAAGTAGCCGTGATTTTATACGAACGCATTATTATAAATGAGTAAAAATAAATAAATAAATAAATAATTTTAGCAATGGTAAGCCAATATCTTTTGCCACTTTGGCATCAATAAAATTTGCTGCAGAACCTCAATCAATAAAGGACTGAAGCCTCACAGATTTTTCTAGGTAAGATAAGAAAACTAATAATGTTGCAGAATTACAAGAAAATACCTGATACAGGAAATATATATATTGTTGTACCATGTTAGTCAGTAGATAGAAAAATATTTGGAATTGAGAGTCCTCAGTGGTTGATACCTTTTAATGGCTAAATGAAAAGATGGTAACAAATTGCAAGCTTTCAAGACTACTCAGGTCTCTTCACCAGGCATATAGACTAATACAAAATCTGAAGAATCATATTTATACACAGCACAGCACAGAAATGTCATTATAGGTGATAACATTTGTGTCCAAAAATTTTGGTACAGTTCACAGATAAGGAGTGAACATTTTATTGTCCTCTGATTGGGGTCTGGTTCTGTGTTGTGATTCCCCCACAAGGTCTGAAGAGCAAATTCCTTAATTGATGTAAAAAGACATAAATACATGTGACACATTCATTCCTGCCAAATAGTTTTGTATGCCTGATCTCAGTACTATGGACCTGAAATTACTTGTATTGAAAGGTAACTTCAAATCTCAGAGAAACAGGAGAGTCTGGGAGTATAAACTTATGACATCCTTGGTGCAGGAATGAATGTGTCACATGGATTTACACACGTGGTCACAATTTTTGGTACCCCTCGTTTAATGACAAAAAAACCCCACAATGGTCACAGAAATAACTTGAATCTGACAAAAGTAATAATACATTAAAAATCTATGAAAATGAACAAATGAAAGTCAGACATTGCTTTTCAACCATGCTTCCACAGAATTTAAAAAAAAAATAAAACTCATGAAATAGGCCTGGACAGAAATGATGGTACAATTAACTTAATATTTTGTTGAACACCTTTTGAAGCAATCACTGCAATCAAATGATTTCTGTAACTGTCAATGAGACTTCTACACCTCTCGACAGGTATTTTGGCCCAATCCTCAAGAGCAAACTACTCCAGTTGTCTCATGTTTGAAGGTTGCCTTTTCCAGATTGCAAGTTTCAGCTCTTTCCAAAGATGTTCAATAGGATTTAGATCTGGGCTCATAGAAGGCCACTTCAGAATAGTCTAATGTTTTCCTCTTAGTCATTTTTGGGTGTTTTTAGCTGTATGTTTTGGGTCATTATCCTGTTGTAAGACCCATGACCTGTGACTGAGACAACTCTTGATAGTCTTGAGATTTCATTGTACCCTGCACAGATTCTAGACATGCTGTGCCAGATGCAGCAAAACAGCCCCAGAACATAACAGAGCTTCCTCCATGTTTCACAGTAGGGACAGTGTTCTTTTCTTGATATGTTTCATTTTTCCATCTGTGAGCATAAAGCTGATGTGCCTTGCCAAAAAGTTAAATTTTTGTCTCATCTGTCCATATGACGTTCTCTCATAAGCTTTGTGGCTTCTCAAAATGTAGTTTGGCAAATTCCAGTCAGTCTTTTTTATGATTTCCTTTTCAACAAGGGTGTCCTCCTCGGTCGTTTCCCATGAAGTCCACTTTGGCTCATACAATGATGGTTGGTGCAATCTGACACTGATGTTACTTGAGCTTGCGGTTCTCAGCCTCATCTAATGGAGTATGTTCCACTGCCATACTAATCTCTCCTGATGAACCCGCAGAAGGTGGAAACGCGTCGAGAGTGTGCACCTCATCTGAAAGATCATATGACCATGGGTTTCAGTCGTCTCCATATGGCACCATGTACACGATAAGTATTATATTCATTAAGCATGACCAAATGATTTTCATGTATCTTTGAATATCTGTTGTGATTCAGCTGGCTCACAGGTGTGCAGTCTGCTATCAAGGCTGTCTCATGAGAAGCTGCAGATTTCATTTGAGTTATTGTCTGTATTTAGTATCATTTGTATACAACTGATGGTGTCTCAGTTGGATTGTTTGGAGAGTACCGATTGTTACCCAGTTGGTATATTGTGGACATATGTATACCCTATTTGAAGGACCATGTGATCATGGGTTTCTTTTGTTTCCATGTGGCATCATATACATGGATAAGCATAATATTTACTTAAACATGACCAATTGATTCTTATGTATTTTTGAATATTTACTGTGACTCAGCTGGCTCACAGGTATGCAATCTGCTCATAAGACTGTCTCATGAGAACCTGCAGGTCTCATTTGAGTTGCTGTCTGTACTTAGTATCGCAGTTGATTGTGACTCATTAGGCATGTTTTTTTTACTGTCACCCAGTGGATATATTGTTGGATCATTTGGGTCATATTATTCAAATATTTTTTTGTGGAAGTGTATGAAACACCATGTGTGACTCTCTCAGTAGAAATCTCTCATCATTGCAGTCTGAGTTGGGTATGGATATAGTGCTACACTGATTTAAACGCAATAATATGTGAATGGCTTTATCAGAAATTAAGTGTGTTTGAACTACCTTTCCCTGACTCTTCTACACTATTATATTATTTTGTTAAAACATCTGCTTATACTCGTGAAGATTCAAGTATCTATTTGACAAGAGGATACAGGCCATCTGACTTTCTTTTTCTTACTTTACGTCTTATAGGGCGTTATAGGGGAGGAGGGACAGCCGTCAGAAGAGTGGGGGCGCCATTCTCGTATTTCTTAGGGTGCCAACCTTCGCACCTAGGTAAGGCATCAGACAGGATGTATTTAGGGTCAGTTCACTCTTTTTTGCACATTGGCTGAGTGAGACTGATATTTGTGTGTAACACTATCCATCACTTTTTAAGAATTTTTAGGTTTTTCTTGCTGCTGATGAGGCTTTTTTCGAGTGTTAGCACCTCCGTAGTAGTTCCCGAAATTTAAGCGGAGGTGTTTACTCTGACTAGGTATCTATACTGGCAATTTAAACTGGCTGGAGGATATATTTTTAATTTTTTCCCAGTTTTTGTCAGCTCACTGTAGTGAGATATAGATTTAGACAGAAGGGATAGTTGTATCATTGTTATTTTAGTTAGCACTTAATAAAAGTTACTTTTTCATAGGGTTTTTTCTTAGTAAGTTGAGCTTGAGGTCCACCTTTAACCTGAGTAGACGTTTTTCTGGGCCATTTTATTAGCATCCGTATTATTTGTCTCTTTGATTTGTCATCAATTTTCCTCCTGCGGCCACGTCCAGGGAGATTGGCTACAGTCCCATGGATCTAACATTTCTGATTAATATGTGCAACTGTAGTCACAGGAACATCAAGCTGCTTGGGGATGGTCTTACAACTTTTTACCTTTAACATGTTTATCTATAATTTTCTTTCTAATCTCCTGAGACAACTCTTTCCAATGCTTCCTCTGGTCTATGTTGAGTGTGATACCAACATATCACCAAACAGCACAGTGAATATCTGTAGCCCTCTATACAGGCCCACTCACTGATTCCAAGATTGTAGACACCAGTGATGCTAATTAGTGGACACAACTTGATTTAACATGTCCCTTTTGTCACATTATTTTCAGGGGTACCATCATTTCTGTCCAGGCCTCTTTCATGAGTTTTATTTTTTTTTAAATTCTGTGGAAGCTTAGCTGAAAAGCAATGTCTGACTTTCATTTGTTCATTTTCATAGATTTCTTATTTATTATTATGTTGCTCTTTAGACCTTGTGGGGCATCACAATACAGAATCAGACCCAACCAGAGGACAATAAAACTTTCACTCCTTATCTATGAATTGTTCTAATATTTATGGACACAACTGTTTATCACTCTCCTATAATGACAGTTCTGTGCTGTGTTGTGTATAAATATGTGATTCTTCAGATTTTGTATTAGTCTATATGCCTGATGAAGACACCTGAGTAGACTTGAATGCTTGCAATTTGTTACTATCTTTTCCGTTAGCCATTATAAAATATCAACCACTGAGGTCTCTCAATTCCAAATATTTTTCTAAGAAAATACCTGTGCACCTAGGTATGCATCCTTAGGACCAACCAGTTACTGATGTTCTTCTGGTGGTTGATGTCTTGAGCAGGAAGATCTCCGACATCCAGATTCTCCACAGTGGTTACTAAGAACTGGCTTGTGTTACTTGATCTCTTTAAGTTGATGTGAGTGTCATCCCAATCTGCATAGGTTCCTCAGTAAGGGTAAAATGGGCTCAAGTCTTACAAGAAGATAAAGAGTCAGTAATGTGTTTCTGTCTGTATTCACACAAATGACTTCAAGATGGATAGCCAGGGACATGGCAGTATTTAGAGGGTTAGGAGAAGGGGACGGAACCAACATGCCCTTTACTTGGTTAGAGAGCCTAGAAAGAAATGAACAGCGAAGATCCTGATCATTACACTGTGAGTCTGTGGCCCATTGCCTAAACTCTGCAAAATAAGTCTCAGCAGGACGTCACCCCTGATGGAGTTCAGTTAATTTACTTTTAGTGACAGCTGCTTGGTCAGGGTCATCACACAGGAGTATCTAGGCCTCAAAAAATGAGTCTATCTTGAAGAGTTCTGGTGCATAACAGGGTAGGGAGAAGGCCCAAGCCTTGTGGCCTCCATTCAGCAGAGATATGATAAGCATCAGTACAAAGATCTGCTTTAAAATTTACCTATAAAGATAGATCATCACAATTCCCTTGAACTTACTGAAACGTATAGTTTGGGAGTAATTGTGTAGGTTGCACAATGATTCTGTAGAGTTTGATAAGTGACAATTATTGTGTTTACAGATAGGCTACATTCAGGGTCCTCCAACTGGCCAGTTAAGTTAGCAAATGAGAAGTAGCACTTGATAACACATGTTGTACCAAGAAGAGAGAATGGGTTATCAATTTGCAAGTTTCTCTATTATTATTATTATTTATTGTTATAGCGCCATTTATTCCTTGGCGCTTTACATGTGAGGAGGGGTATACATAATAAAAACAAGTACAATAATGTTAAACAATACAAGTCATAACTGGTACAGGAGGAGAGAGGACCCTGTCTGCGAAGTCTCACAATCTACAAGGGATGGGTGAGAATACAGTAGGCGAGGGTAGAGCTGGTCGTGCAGCGGTTTGGTCGCTAATAAAAATGTATTTCAATTGGCCTGCTTCGTCTTCAATGCATCTTGGGTATATACCGTGTTTCCCCGAAAGTAGGACCCCCCCGAAAGTAAGACAGGGTGGGGGTTACGGGGGGTCCTTCAATGTAAGGCCTCCCCCGAATGTAAGGCAGGGTTGGGGGCCGCTGTGAAATGTAAGGCCCTTACCTTTGGGCCGCCGCTGTCCCCCATTGGGTCCCCAGGCTCCAGAGGTGTCCTCAGGTGCAGCTGGGCGGGTCCAGTGCTCATGGGGTTAACTCGCTGTGTTAACCCCGCAATCCGCCCAGCTCAACAGCTCATTGGCCGCCCCTGTTCCCCACGTCACTGCCGGCCCCCGGCTTGAGCACTGATTGGTCCAGCAGCTCGGGCTGTAATTGGCCGCCCCAGCCCCACGTCACCGCTGTTTCCCTGCTGATTGGCACAGCGTTCCCTGCAGCACAGGCCTTCCGCACCCACAGCCGCACCGCAGAGGAAAACGTCCAGCATTTAAAAACCAAGTAGGGAAACATGTACTGTATAGGGTATGGGGCTGTGTGCAGTGGGATACGGCACTGTTATGGGGTGTGGGGCTGTGTGCAGTGGGATACGGCACTGTTATGGGGTGTGGGGCTGTGTGCAGTGGGATACGGCACTGTTATGGGGTGTGGGGCTGTGTGCAGTGGGATACGGCACTGTTATGGGGTGTGGGGCTGTGTGCAGTGGGATATGGCACTGTTATGGGGTGTGGGGCTGTGTGCAGTGGGATACGGCACTGTTATGGGGTATAACAGCATGTTAATAAATGTTAATTTATTGGTTAAAAAGAAATTGTCATTTTTTTTCGGCTAATGTAAGACCTCCCTCGAAAGTAAGACAGGGTGGGACTTTTTGGGGTAAAATTAATGTAAGACAGGGTCTTACTTTCGGGGAAACACGGTAGCTATTAATACTAATGTTTGATGTGAAAACATAGAATCAAAGCAATAAATTGTAGTAAAACAAAAGAAATAGCATTAAAATTCCAGGCATATGTTCCCGGAGAAGAAAAGTAAAAAAGTAAAAAAAGGCAAAAAATGAAATACAAAAAAAATTTTGATTTTTGAGTTATTGTTGAAGCTCTGATGGCAGATTGTTACTTAGCACTCTATTGTGTATGCTTGATAAAACTTTGAGTAATTTTATTCTACACTTTTTATGAATTCTTCTCAGTCTGCTCTCCGAGAATATTAAAACAGTAATTAATGGTTAGTTACAGCTTTGAGCTCTGCACGGCTGCCCCATCTTCGTGAACCTTTGGGGCTTGAATAACCAGAACCCAACTAAACTCCCCACATAGCTTCCAACAAGTTACAGCAAAATAGTTTACAGAACTGTAGGATACACTATTAGCTGCACAAATGTGCTTAGCATTTTGCCAATTATTTATATACCTACGTGTGTTTTTTGCTTCTGTTATTTTCCTTGTGATAGCAAACAAAATAAATTATTTTGAATGACCCACAGTCATTAGTCAACAGCATAAGATGCAAAACAGGCAAGCAATATACATTGCCACTGGTTACTTGGTCACTTTTCTGTTGAAAGAAAAATAATATGATTTCAAAAAGGATGTGGAGAACAAACTTGGCTACTGATGATAAAATTAAAATTATTATCAACAAAAGATAGAGCAAATGAACCATTTTGCTCCACTTTTGTTATTTTATCCAATTTGTCATATTCAATCTTGTGCTACATAATCATATCTTTATACTGTATGTTCGAAAAATAATAAAATTGGTATTTTACTGTATGTATGGAAATCATTTGATGAATGTCTTCCTCTTATGGTAGCAGCACCAATGTACATATCAATGAACAAATGGGTTATCCCACAAACAATGTTATTTATAAAGGAAAATAACACATAAAAATGAAACTTTGCAGTTTGAACGCTTCAAATAGTTGCTGTAGTGGGATAACAGATAGAAATGCGCAAATTTGCCAAATTTAAAATTTACATATTGCTTGAATTTGGTAGAGAAATTAAATTCTTATATTTCCTGTCTCTAGAGTCATAGAAGATGTGAAAAAGAAAAAAATAATAGAAAAAATAATTAATACTCACTTCACCACTCAAGTATCACATCACCAATGAAGCTCACCATCTGGTTCTCCTTTATTTCTTCCTCCCAGAACAGTTCATCCTATTTAGTAATATTTAATATATGTCAAATCTTCTAATACTGAGTTGGCCTCTGAAGTTACGGCTCCCGACCTGAAGCAACATTAGATGCCTACTGTACAACAGAACCCCTGGCACAGTGCAAAGCTGGCCGAAGAGGATGCCATAAGCTGGAGGAAAGAATAATCTACTGTATACAGAATGAAAGACTATACATATTGGGGTATGTTGGTGGGACAACTGAATGACAAAGTTAATATTTTTTTCAACCACTTTCAAGAACTTTATCAATTTTTGTAAATTGTCAACATGATGTCAGCCATTTTCCTGAATTTGCATTGAGTGAATTAAGAAAAAAACAGATTGAGAATAATCTGATTTTTTTGGTGTAAAATTGAAGGCAATTTTTTAATAACCTACATTAATGTAAATGATAAACTCCCCAAATGTTTAGTTCATTTAGTCCACATATCTGCAATAGTTGCAAATCTGCAAGATCTACAAACATCTACTGGAAAATAGAGCTACAAGAATGTCATGTGATAGAGTGCTAATTTTAGTCCACTAATTACTAATGGAGAAAAGAAACAGGAGTATAAGGAAAAGAAAAAAACACTGAAAAAAAACATTTTCATTAAAATGTTTTTAAAGATTATTAATGTAATGTAGAAGAATTACCCTAATGATTGGTGTTATTTTTGCTTGTTTGATGTTCTTTGATTTTTTATGTACTTGGGCTCAGCAGAGGCACATCTCTGCTGAAGTTAACTTCATATTTAGTTACTGATTTTTAAATATGAATGAGCCCTGGTTTGAAGACATTTTATCTATTCTCAACTCTTCTTATTTTTTAGCAAAGTGGAAAATTGTATTTTTTGGTTTCTTCTTGATAATTTTCTTTCGATAAACTAATTGTGAGTTTTCACAGGGAGAATTTTATGTGCACTTCTAGATTCATTTGTTTTTGTTTATGGTGATGGCACAAAATCTTTCATGCATTCTTTTTCATCTCCTGTCTTGAGATTGATATGAAATGAATATGAATAGAAATATAATGTATCAACTTGATCTTAAGAACAGAATGTTAATAGCATATTGAGAATACCATGGCTAGTGAAATGTATCACAATGAGAAAGGTTTCTTATCACACTTTCAAAAGAAATTAGCTTAGTGTGTTGAAGCCTTCTGTAGTTTATTATGAAAAATACATACACCAAATTTCCTGTCAGATGATTCAGAATATGTATTACATAAATATATGAACAGTGGGTTTTATACTCCTCCAAAATATCAGCACACAGACTTTACATCATAAAAAGGAATTTATGTTTTGATATGGACTTGGTTCAAGGTATTTTGAGCTTTAGGAAAGCAAAAAGAAGTCACAATTAACTCCCATATAAAGAATGAACCCTTTGGAAATACAGCCATTTTTTCACTTTAGTTTGTTCCTTCCTGTCTCCCAAATGCCATAGCTTTTTATACTTAAATACTTATGAAAATATGGTGACAAGAATCAATAGTTATATCTTTTTTTGGTTGCTAAACTAGCATGAGGGTTTGTTTTTTCCACAAGATAACAAGTAGTTTTTACTAATACCACTTTGAGTTCATCAACTTTTTGATTTCTTATTCCATTTTTGGGAGGCAAAATATTTAGGAAAAACAGCAATCTGAAAGTGTGATTGTTTTTCTTTAAAGTCACCAGTTGGGATATCTATAAGTCTTGCCATCAACCTCAGCACTGACAATCTGGCCAGTTAGTTCAAAGAAAAATGCACTATATTCCACAAGAAAATTTCTCTCAGTCCCCTAAAATCATGAATTGTCTTCCATCCTGCACTTCTCCTAGCTCATTTTATGTTTTTGAACTGGTCATGGAAAATGAAGTTACCAGACTTCTAGCATCTTTTCACCCTACGACCTACAACAATCACGAAATACCGTCACATCTCCTTCAGTCCCTTTCCTTAGCTGTCACCACTCACCTAACTAAAATATTCCACCTCTCTTGCTCATCTGGTATATTTCCTTCCTCCTTCAAACATGCGTGCATGCACCGATTACTTAAAAAAATCCATTTTACAGAGCAACGCTGCTAACTACAGACCTTTTTCTCAAATATCCCCTTAGTTTCTAAACTTTTGGAATGCTTGGTCCACTCCCATCTGATCCACTATTTCTCAGATGCACTTCATAGCTCTTTGCAATCTGGTTTAAGCTCTTTACACTCTACTGAAACTGCCCTTAACTAAAGTCTCTAATGATCTAATAACAGCTAAATTTATTGGTCACTTCTCACTACTGATTCTTCTGGATTTCTCTGTAGCATTTGACACTGTGGATCACCAGCTCCTCCTCACTATTCTCGACTCAGTGATACTGCTCTCTCTTAGTTCTGTTCTTATCTTTCTGACCACTCCTTCACTGTATCTCTTGCTGTATGCTTTTTCTCTCCTCTTCCCCTAACTGTCAGGAATCCTCAGCATTCAGTTCTTGTTCCTCTCCTCTTCTCCCTAAATACTGCCCATATCAGACTAACCATGAGTAGATACCCAAAAGAGTCATTTAACGGCCTACCAATGGCACTTCCTATATATAATAACTCCTACAAAGAATAGAAGTATACGCCAAGTTCAAATACATCTCAATCCATCTTTATTCAAAACATCAATAATAAAATAAAACAATGAAGATAGATATGCAAATTAAGGACTAAACACCACAGGTAATTTTAGAGCAACAGTGGGATCCATGAAAAATATCATTACAGCTTTTAAGCATCCTCCTCTAATAGAGACAATATGTATATGACTAATAAATAGTCTACAAAAAATTTCTCCAAAAAATCCCACAAATGTAAAAATCGTTAAGGTATTTACAAAGGATATAAATTATTACAAAAAATGTATCCAAAAATGTACCAGCAGCACTTTCTTAAAGAAAAAATTCTTAATAAATTAACTCAATAAAGTGCAATAGTGCAGAGCAAAACTATTTAATATATACTTAGTGTAGATGCCATAGAGTAACAGCTGCCTATAAAGTACATTTATGCAATACATCTGTAATCCAAATGGACTTTAAGTCAATCATAGTAACAATACGCCTGCAAAGTGCAAATAGTGCATTGCAGCATGTGTGACACAGCATACATCCTGCTGTGTCACACATGCACAGTGGATGCATATAGACTGAAAGATAATCATGTATTAGCTTTAGTAAGAACATTTGTTTCATTATAATCTTCCAGTATAAACTGACTGCCAATCACATTTGCTCTTTTGCGCTGCACAAAAGATCTTCATTATTGATAATGCTTTGCTATTCATCTTTAATTGATATTAATATATTACTTCTATAAAATCACACAAGCATGTTCTATTCTGTGAAACTTCTCAGAATTGTTTAACAGAAATTTTCTGTCAATTTTAGAATTCAAAGAAATGTGAAGGGCTTGCATTGACCTTTCATATTTCACAAATTCTGTTTATTCATCGAATACCAAAAATATGAAATATTTGTTTTTTTCATAGACAGTAAAAATGACCAACGTCTAGCTTAACCCAATTTTGATCACCTGCCATATTTTTATGCCAGATGAATTAGTATTGCTTTTAACACAAATTCTTTATACCAATGGCCGTGACTCTAAGGTTCATCGAGGCAAAGCCACAATGGAAAAAGCCTGCAATCTTCCTCCTGACGCGATTTTACTGGCAGTCAATCTTTGCTGTGCCATTCTTCTATTCTCTCATTTTTAAAGAACACAGGAAGCTGCCCAAAGTAAGAACATGTTTCTTCTGTTAACTACTTCATGATTTCCTAACCCTAAAGTGCTTAAAAGAACTAGGAAAGTACCTTTGAACGCCAGGATAGGGCCATGTTCAGACAGTGCTCTGTAGTCCCAATGCAATGTGGGTGAAACATTACCAACACATCCGAGGTTTGTTTTCAGAAAGGCCAATAATTTGGGGAATATGATTGCACCTTCAATTCCAAGAAATCCAATACGGAAGAATATAGGTGAATCAAGACCCCTTTGCAGCTTTTTTCCATGTAAAAAATGTGGTCCGTGCAAAAATTTGGGCACGAAAAAACAAATGGTAATTGCCAATAAATGTATTGAATTTAATATTATGGACTTTATCACTTGTGAAACTAAAGGAGTCATCTATGGGATTACATGTCCCTGAGGGAAATTGTATATTGGCAGGACAATACGTCCACTGTGCATAAGGATTGCTGAACATCTGCGAAATATTACCAAGAAGTTCACTGGTCACCCTTTGTCTAATCACTTTCTTACACACCATGGAGGTTCTATTAGAGACATTAAGGTAACCGGGATAAAACTGTTAAAAAAAAGTTGGAGAAAGGGGAGCTATATTAATCAAATGTCCAAACAAGAAAGTGAGTGGATATTTAAAATGAATACTTTAATGCCAAATGGACTAAATAGTGAAATAGAATTATTTGCTTTTAATGGTTAATATTCCTCTGTATGTGGGGCAGGTATTTAAGCGCTATCTCTGAGACAAGGACCATCCTTGATTAAGGAAGCTGTAGTCTTCTGAAACGCGTAAGAAATTTGGTCCTTCTAGCGCTCCTTAGCCGATCACATGACCTATCACGTGATTGTGACGTCACGCAAGGTACTGTTCCTTGCCGGCTTTCAGCTCCTACTCAGCGCTTCTGTCGCTGTGCAGCGGTGTGATTTAGCTAGCAAGGTGGGCGATTGTCACCGGCCGGGGCATCGTCCTTTGCCTGCCATGATGGGGGCACTTCATCATTTAGTATCATTTAACCCTCGATACTGATTTTGGATATATTTTTTACTTGGATTACAATGGGACATTTCTTCAGCACAAGGACCTTTGGCTCCCAGTGGAAGCAGCAACTCTGCACATTTAGCCTTGCATTGGGACTACAGAGCACCGTCTGAACATGGCCCTATCCTGGTGTTGAAAGGTACTTGTCTGGTTAATATAATTGTGTGCTCCTTTTTTTTTAATTATCCTGAGTTTATTTCTCTAGGCACACTAGTGCTCAATCTTAGTTTATTATATTTTTTATGGGCCTTGCATGTTATATTTTAGGACCGTTTATCTTCGGACTTTAGGACACATTTTTTAGCGCAAATATTTATATATTTATCTTATCACAGAAGTCTGCTGTTTTCTGATTCATTATCAAAATTCTCACTTCTGAGGTAAAATATGTATTCAGTGAAGACAGACTTTACCATTACTGAGATACGAGTTGTTACTGTTGAAATTCATTCTACATAGAAGGAAGAGGGAGCGCTCTAGCACCTCTCTTCTTCTATCCACATAGAATTGGATGTTTAGTAACTGCTGACACTTATCTCAGTAATGGCAAAGTCTGTCTTCACTGAATACACATTTGACTGCAGCATTGTGAATTTTGATAATGACTGATCAGTTTTGGCAGAGAAAGAAGCCAATTTCTCTGATAAGGTATACAGTGGTGTCAAAAACTGTTTGCCCCCTTCCTGATTTCCTATTCTTTTGCATGTTTGTCACACTTAAATGTTTCAGATCACCAAACAAATTTAAATATTAGTAACATAGTAATATAGTTACAAGGCCGAAAAAAGACATTTGTCCATCCTGTTCAGCCTATATTTTGTCAGAATAAATCCCCAGATCCAAGTTCTTCTGAAGAACCTAATAACTGTAAGATAAATAGTTACATAGTTAGCAAGGCTGAAAAAAGACATTTGGATATGAGACAAAGATAACACAAGTAAACACAAAATGCAGTTTTTAAATGAAGGTCTTTACTATCAAAGGAAAATTAAATCCAAAACCTACAGGGTCTTGTATAAAAAGTGATTGCCCCCTAAACCTAATAACTGGTTGGGCCACCCTTAGCAGCAACAACTGCAATCAAGAATTTGTGACAATTTGGGCAAAGCATCTTTTCCAATGCTCTGGAGGATTTTTGGCCTCTCATCTTTGCAGAATTGTTGTAATTCAGCCACATTGGAGGGTTTCTGATCATTAAACACCTTTTTAGGTCATGCCATGACATCTCAAATGGATAAGGTCAGGACTTTGACTAGACCACTCCAAAGTTTTACTTTAGTTTTTCTTAAGCCATTTAGAAGTGGACTTTCTGGTGTGCTTTGGATTATTGTCCTGCTGCATAATCCAAGTGTGCTTCAGCTTGAGGTTATGAACAGATGGCCGAACATTCCCCATCAGAATTCATGGTTTCATTTACCACAGCAAGTCTTCCAGGTCCTTAAGCAGCAAAAGAGCTCCAGACCATCATACCACCACCACCACAATATTTTACTGTTGGTATGATGTCCCTTTTCTGAAATGCTGCGTTACTTCTATGCCAGATATAATGGGACATACACCTTCTAATAAGTTCGTCTTTTATCTTGTCAGTTCACAGAGTTTTCTCTGTAAAGACTTGGGGATCATCAAGGTGTTTACTGGCAAAACTGAGCATTAATGTTCTTATTGCTCAGAAGTCGTTTTTATCTTGGAATTCTGCCATGCAGGCCATTTTTCCCAGTCTCTTTCTTATGGTGTAGTCATGAACATTGACTTTAACTGAGGCAAGTGAGTCCTTGGATGTTGTTGTGGGGTCTCCTGTGACCTCTTGGAAAAGCCTTGCTGCGCTCTTGGGGTAATTTTGGTTGGTCGACCACTCCTTGGAAAGTTCACCACTCTTTCATGTTTTCAACATTTGTGGACAATGTGTTAGGGTTGGCAGATTGCTCTAAATTAAAACAAAATTATAAAGTGCAATTTCAACCCGGGGTCCACCATGCAGAGGTGTTAAGCTGCTGCTAGTGAACAATGATGGAAACTAAACAGAGAGTGTTACCTAAAGCACACTGTGTTAGCACCACACAGTGTGATAGAAATGCTAAGTACTTAACTCCATTACTTCACAGAGTGGTAATGAAAAAAAGAATACCAAGACTTTGCCAGCAAACAGCAACCTTGTACGCCTTCAGAGTCCTCCTGGATGGAGAAAGAAAAATGTTGTGAAGAAGAAATGGAGAGTGGTGGTTATGGGGGATTCCCTCTTGAGAGGAACAGAGGCGGCTATCTGCAGACCGGATATAACTTCAAGAGAAATGTGCTGTCTTCCAGGTGCAAAAATTAAAGAAGTGTCTGACAGGATATCAGGACTCTTCAGACCTACAGATGACTACCCATTCCTGCTACTACATGTGGGGACAAATGACACCGCAAGAAATGACCTGGAAACCATCTGCAGAGACTTTGAAGACTTAGGCAAGAAAGTGAAAGAACTGGGAGCGCAGGTGGTCTTCTATTCCATCCTCCCAGTGGATGGCCATGGAACAAGGAGGTGGAATAAGATTCTGCAGGTGAACAACTGGCTATGTCGATGGTGCCGTCAGCAACGATTTGGATTTCTGGATCACGGAGTGAATTACTTATATGATGGACTACTTGCTAGAGATGGGGTGCACCTTACGAAGACTGGAAAGCATGTATTTGGAAGTTGCCTTGCTACACTTGTAAGGAGAGCTTTAAACTAGAACAACATGGAAAGGGAAGCAAAAGACCAGAAAAAGCCATACACCTGACAAATGCTATTGAGAACTCTGCTATTAGAAGTGGAAAGGAAGAACAAAGACAAAAGAATCTAATTAATAAAAATATTGGAGAAAGAGAAACCTATCACAAACAAAAATGTTTCTATACTAATGCACAAAGCATGGGCAACAAACAAGGAGAACTGGAACTACTAAAAGAAATAGGATGTCATTGGAATCACTGAAACTTGGTGGGACAATACACATGATTGGAATACAAGACTAGAAGGATACAACTTATTTGCAAGAAACAGACTTGATAAACGAGGAGGGGGTGTCGCATTGTATGTTAGAAACGCGTATATCTGCACAGAGATTGAAGCTTCAGAGACTGGGAGTTCTGTGGAAACAGTTTGGGTAAGAATACAAGGACAGAACAATGGAAAGGACACCATTGTAGGCATTTACTACAGGCCGCCTGTGCAAGCTGAAGATATGGATGAACTCTTTATGCATCAAATGGCCAAGTTCTCCAAAAAATATGACATAGTTGTCATGGGAGATTTAAACTATCCAGACATTTGTTGGGAATCTCTCTCAGGCAAAACTAACAGGTCAAGGAAATTCTTATCCTCTCTTGCTGACAACTTTTTCTTCCAAAAGGTAGGGGAGAAAACAAGGGGAACTGCTACCTTGGATCTAATCCTTATAAACAGGGAGGAAATGGTTGAGAAGGTAAAAGTGGCTGGGACCCTAGGAGGTAGCGACCATGCTATTTTAGAATTTTGGATAACTAGAGGTGGAAGACCTGTGAAGACTCAGACGTCAAGGTTAGATTTCAGAAAGGCAGATTTTAAGGGATTCAGAAAAAGAATTGGAGGGATCCAATGGCTGGATATCCTTAAAGACAAAAATGTCCAGGAAGGATGGGAAATCTTAAAAAATGAAATTCTCCAAGCACAGTTGTTAACAATTCCGAAAAGAGGGAAGAATAGGAAGCATTTAAGGAAACCAGGATGGATGAACACAGAACTTAAGCACATGCTAAAAAGGAAGAAAAAAATGGTTATAAAATGGAAAGAGGGAGGCATATCTAAAGAACAATATAATGCTGTCTGCAGAACCTGCAGGGCACAAATCAGATTATTAAAGCTGAAAATGAATTGAGGCTTGCAAGAGATGTCAAAAGCAATAATAAAGGATTTTGGGGATATGTCAAAAGTAAAAGAAAAGTCAAAGATGCTGTAGGATTTTTACAGGATGAAAATGATGAAATGGTAAGACAGGATCTTGAGAAGGCTGAACTTTTAAATTCCTATTTTGCATCTGTTTTCTCTCAGAAAGGAAATGTAACATCAACTGTTATTCACTGTCCTATTAAGGGAATATAAGAATCCCGGATATCTATAAACAGAAAGATAGTGAGGAAACACTTAGCTAACCTAAATGAATTCAAGTCTCCAGGTCCAGATGAATTACACCCCAGAGTACTGAAGGAGATAGCAGAAGAAATTTTTGAACCCCTCTCCATAATCTTTGAAAATTCTTGGAGAACAGGAGAAGTGCCAGAAGACTGGAGAAGAGCAAATATTGTTCCTTTCTTCAAAAAGGGGGGAAGAAGGTGGACCCAGGCAACTATAGGCCGGTGAGTCTGACTTCTATACCAGGAAAGATCTTTGAACAAATTATTAAACAACATGTATGTCAATACCTGGATAAGAATGAAGTGATTAAACAGAGTCAGCATGGGTTTGTAACTAATAAGTCATGTCAGACTAACTTAATTTCCTTCTATGATGGTATCACTGATTGGGTGGATCAAGGAAATGCTGTAGATATAGTATATCTTGACTTCAGAAAAGCATTTGACAAAGTCTCTCATACAATCCTTATTGAAAAAATGACTAAGTATGGAATGGACAAGGCAACTGTTAGGTGGATTCATAACTGGCTTAGTGATCGGACCCAAAGAGTGGTCGTAAATGGCTGCACATCCAGTTGGAAGAATGTCTCAAGTGGGGTACCACAGGGCTCTGTCCTGGGCCCTGTATTGTTCAACATCTTTATCAACGATTTAGATGAAGGAATTGAGGGTAAACTGATTAAATTTGTTGATGACACAAAGCTAGGAGGGATAGCTAATACTAGAGAAGAGAGAGAGGATTCAAAAAGATTTAAATAAACTGGAGAAGTGGGCAGCAACTAACAGAATGGTTTTTAACAGGGAGAAATGCAAAGTACTACATCTGGGCAATAATTATGAAAAAGCATATACAGAATGGGAGGAATAGGGCTAAGTGACAGCACATGTGAAAAAGACTTGGCTATACTAATAGATCACAGACTGAATATGAGTCAACAGTGTGATGCAGCAGCAAAAAAGGCAAATGCAATTCTAGGATGTATTAACAGAAGCATACAGTCTAGATCACGTGAAGTCATTATTTCCCTCTACTCCTCTTTGGTCAGACCTCATCTGGAATATTGTGTCCAGTTTTGGGCACCACATTTTAAAAAAGATATCAACAAACTGGAGCAAGTTCAGAAAAGAGCGACCAGAATGGTGACTGGTCTGCAAACCCTGTCTTACGAGGAAAGGTTGCAGGATTTGGGAATGTTTAGTTTGCAAAACAGAAGACTGAGAGGAGACTTAATAGCTGTCTACAAATATCTAAAGGGCTGTCACATTGTAGAAGGATCAACTTTATTCTCATTTGCACAAGGAAAGACTAGAAGCAATGGGATGAAACTGAATGGGAGGAGACACAGATTAGATATTAGAAAAAACTTTTTGACAGTTAGAGTGATCAATGAGTGGAACAAGCTGCCACGAGAAGTGGTGAGTTCTCATTCAATGGAAGTCTTCAAACAGAGGCTGGACAGACATCTGACTGGGATGATTTAGCGAATCCTGCTTTGAACAGGGGGTTGGACCAGATGGCCCAGGAGGTCCCTTCCAACTCTACGATTCTATGATTCTAAGTACAGTACCATGTTAAACATCACAAGGATTAAGCATGAGAAACATATATGACACTAAATATAATTCCCTCTAGGCTAAGGGTTGGACTTGCCCAGTAACTCAACTGTGCTAACCGCACACATGAAGGAAACTGGTGCTAAGCCAAGAGATTAATTGCCCCCACTGACTCTGACTGCCTGTGGATAATTCCCGCACTGCCGCAATAGATTAATTCCAGGAGTTGTTGTAGTGTTCAAAGTGGTTTATTCAACGCGTTTCGGCGTTCCAGTGACCCCCTTCGTCAGGAAATACCACATACAATATGAAGAGATCATAAGCTTGCAGGGTTTAAATACATGCTACATTCAAAAACGGCACCAAATGATGCATGGTGTCAGAGTTCATGGTTACCACAGGGTTAACACATCCAGATCGATATAGCATTAAAATTATACATTAAAGATCCCTTTCATAATCATTAATTCATTTCAATTCACAAGTTAACCAATCAAAACTGAAAAAGTTATTTAAAGAAAAAAGAAAGAGAAAAAAGAACGGATCCCGACTTTCTTCAAAAAGGAAGAAATGGATGAGAACCTGCAGAGCAGAGGCATTGAAGCTCAAAGGCGGTCACATTATGTACAAACCACCATGAGGTTGATGGATTTCCTAAGAGGCACAAGGGAGACAATTTATTTGCTTACTTTGTTGATGGTGCACAATAAAAACATTTTTATTATTAATAAATATTTAAAAATATGAAGTGAATCATGTCCATTACTAATTAATTATAAAAAAATATATAAAAATGTCATGGTAAAAAATAAATACCAGATAGAAATTATAAATAAAAGGGAAAGAAATTATTTCCATTCGGAGCTCTGGAGCAGTGGAGAGCTGCGAGATAACTCAAACACCCAAACTGGGACCAGTATTAAATCAAGATCACATCTAGGGAGGGACCTCTTATCATTTTCATAGCAAAAATATATCAAGATGGATGCTGTCAGCGTGCTGGCAATGCCGATGTCTGTAGTTGTGAATGCATTTTAAACGCAATAGAGAAAGATATATATATATGTATATGATATCGTAATAGGGGACTATTGGTAATTAAAAATCATTAAGGAAAAGGATCAATATCCAAGTAACGTAGAAAAAGCGGATTTTTTAAAAAGGGAGGAGAGTTCAATATAATTTCGCAAGCGATAATTTTAAAATATAGAAAGGAACTATAAAAATATAATAAATCATTCATCCATTTATACAAATATAGGCAAATATTTTGAATATTTATGGGAAGAGTCAGCTCTTAGCGATATAGATCATTATTAAAGGGAATTATCCATTCAAAAAATACAAGTCAGACGGAGTTTAACTTTTTAGCCACAAGAGAGGAAAGCCAGAAAACCAAAACCCACCGCAAGTTCATGCTTTGGAGGGATATCAGCAAAAATTAATAAACATCAAAAAATAGCACAATTTAGGACCAAATTGTCCTAGAGATTCTACAGCTGGAATTGAAATATTATGAAGTCTGCAACGAGCCAACTAGATAAAAACTCTCAGTATTCCAACTGGGAATGCGCAAAAATACATATAGACATAAATATACATGTAAGAATCTGAAAATATGTATAATTAACATCATCACATAAAAATATATAGATCTACAAATAGGTCTATAAAAACTGTTTAGAAAAATTTTAAATTTTTTTAAAGGGACTGTGCATATTAAATAATTTAAATAAAAACTTCAGTAATTACATTCAAACTCTGTGGTTTCAAACTCCCTAGTTTGTAGATCCAGTACACTTCTTTCCTGCTCAATTTGGTGGTTCTATTAGGAATGTGCGCTGGAATATGATCTATTGGACAAATCTTTAGAGATTTAAAATTTTTACCATGTACCAAAGCATAGTGTCTAGATAATCCATGGGTGAGCAAACCTTTTTTGATATTATGGCATTGTGAATCTAGTCGGAGATGAAGTGGTTGAGTAGTTCTTCTGACATACTGTTTGCCACGGGGACACTCAATGACAAATATCACAAATTCGGAGTTACAATTCAAAAAATAGGGAATCGTGTATCTCTCTTTGGCAGAAAAGGAAATTATGTTATCTGCTTTATGGTTTATATTAAGGCAACTCAAACAATTTTTTGTACCACATTTAAAAATTCCTCTAGTTAAATTAGTAGTACAATTGTCATTTAAATTCATGTGTGGTTTCAAACGACTGGGAGCTATGAAGTTCCTAATAGTAGGTGCTCTACAAAAGCTAACTGCGGGGCTCCTTGCAAAATTCGCCTTACTTGATGCGGGGTCATTTAATAAAATATGCAATTTTTTGTAGAACATCACGGATTTCCCTATGTTTATCACTTAACTGCGTTATGAAGCTTAACATATACTTTTTATCAGCAGTGGTTAGAATCATAGAATCATAGAATCGTAGAGTTGGAAGGGACCTCCTGGGCCATCTGGTCCAACCCCCTGCTCAAAGCAGGATTCGCTAAATCATCCCAGTCAGTTCTTTCATTGTGTTCTAATAGTGCCCTCTGTTTCAATTTCATGGAATTTTTAAAAGCATTTTTAACTAAATAGGCAGGATGGTTTTGATCAGAATTTTTTTTCTTTAATATGTTAGATTGTTCTTTAAAGTCGACACCAGCTGTTCAGCTTTTTCTTATTTGACAGAACTGATTATTTGGGATATTTTTGAGCCATTTGGTGTAATGCCCACTGCTAAAGTGAATGTAGCCACTGGTGTCAACTTTTTTAAAAATGTTTTGCTGCTAATTTTTTCATCTTTGATAAACAGAGTGACATACACAAAATTAATAGAAAAGCAGTAAAAGAAAGACCCCAATTATTAAAATTAATTTATTAAAAAAAATTCTCAATATTTTTATTAGTTTTGTCTGAGATAAAAATCAAATTATCTCTAAACCATGAACAGTGATCTATGGAAAGTGAAACTAGTAAGGAGGGAAAATCGTCCTGTATTCTGGGCCACTCCGTGATTACAATACATAACTCATTATCAGTAATTCCTTCCCTCACTGTCCCAGGCTGCTGGCAGCAGTGAGAACAGACTGTGTGATGGCCAGTGATGGGGGTCTGCAGCTTCTAATCTGCACAGGGGATGGCAGTCACTGATGTAATCTGTTGTGTGTCAAAGCCTCTGCTGTGTGAATGAGACAGCTCTGTGTCACTGATGTCTTCACACAGCAGCAGATTTGGCGCAGTGTATGTGTGAGCACTGTGTCTCTAATGACACAAATACTGATGGGAGCAGCCTGTCCCAGAATACAGGATGATTTTCCCTCCACACTAGTTTCACTTTCCATAGATCACTGTTCAGCGTGTGTCTGGGGGAGGAACAGCTGGGTGGTCTGCTCTCTGCAGTGAGGCTGCTAGAGGGGGAGGATTTGTTACTGTGTGATGAGGGCTTCTTCATGTGGACGGGGAGGACCTGTAGCTATGGAGGGTGGGGTTGTTGCTATAGAGATCATGTTTGGAGAAGAGTAGGAGGTTACGACTAGTTCTCATTTCAATGTCATAACACAC
Source organism: Dendrobates tinctorius (assembly GCF_039654945.1). Classification (NCBI taxonomy): domain Eukaryota; kingdom Metazoa; phylum Chordata; class Amphibia; order Anura; family Dendrobatidae; genus Dendrobates; species Dendrobates tinctorius. The sequence continues at coordinate 58,105,491 of NW_027361707.1, read as the reverse complement.
ACCCCCTTGGACGTTCTGTTCAGAATATCGAGAAAACTGTGCAAACTAGTGACAGAAAGTAAATTACTTATTGTCATAATTCTGCAGCCCAGATATGTACTGAGATTATGTGAAAAGCCCGGACAACCTCTTTAAGTGAATATAGCCTTTAGGAAACTCAAAAGACACAATTTAACCCCTTAGTGATGGAGCCAAATTTTTAAAATCTGACCAATGTCACTTTATGTGGTAATAACTCTGGAATGCTTCAGCAAATCCCAGTGATTTTGAGAACGTTCTTTCATGACACCTTATACTTTATGATAATAGTAAATTTAGGTTGATATGTTTTTTGTTTATTTATAAAAAATATTAGAAATTTGAGAAAAATGTTAAAAAATTAGCAATTTTCAAACTTTGAATGATTATCCCTTTAATACAGAAAGTCATACCACAGCAAAACATTAATAAATAATATTTCACTCATGTCTGAATTACATCAGCACCATTTGTAAAATGTTCTTTTGCTTTGTTTGCATTTTAGGAGGTTTAAAAATGTAGCAGTAATTTTTCATTTTTTCAAGGAAATGTACAAAATTTATTTTTTTAGAGACCTATCCATGTTTGAAGTGCCTTTGGGAGTCCTATATATTGGAAGCCGCCAAAAGTTCTACCATTTTAAAAACGGCACCGCCTGACATATTGAAAATCAGTCAGGTAATTTATTAACCCTTCAGGTGCTCTTTGGGAATTAATGCCACTTTTTGGTAAAGTGGCATGATAGGAATGAAAAAGTGTATTTTTGCCACCTAAATGCCCCTAACTTCTGAACAGGTTACAACAGCTGTCAGACTCTAAGGCCGATATTTGGTCGTAAATTGCCATGGCAAACATCAGGACCACACAATCATGATCTGAGGGCACCAATGGGGATAAATCGTTAACTGTGTTATATGATGTAGTCACTATTGACAGCAGCATCTAAAGGGTTAATCAGATTTGGAAGGTGCAAACACCGATCCTGGCTGATCCAGCAAGTTGTCAGTTATAGTGTACAGCTGACAGTTGCTGGATTGTCACCTGTATGGAGATGCTATTCTCTTATATCTCAGGTCAGTAAAAAGACATATTTGTTGTCATTAAGGGGTTAAGGTCCTTTGCTGTTTGAATGTCCAAAATGAAGATAGTATGTAAATGTTCACAAATACAGCACATAAAAATAACTTTATTAATGTAATTACTGACTTTTTATAATTGCTACTGTGGGGAGGAGGACCCCCATACAGTGATTGGGCTGGAACCAGGGGGACCGCCATCAGGGTTGTTGAAGAAACCACATCAGGGGGATTACAAAGGGAGACATGCGACTGAAGTTGTCAGGGCAACAGGGGGCGGGGCGAGGGTAAAAGGAGCAGGGGACGCGCTGAGGTGGCAGTTGGCAGAGAGCCTGACAGGAGAGAGGAAGCCGTGCGGCAGAGAGAGCCCGTCCCGGTTACTGAGGGGACACTGAGCAGAATTTGTTAACGTTTATGTCTTTTTTTGAAACTGCGTCATGACCTGGCTGGGGAACGAGCGCCTCTAAACGGACGCCTGGGAGATTGACCCCCTGAGCAGTTTCTTCAGGGCCTGTTGTGCCCCCACCGACCCCACTTCTTCAGGGCCCGTTGAACCCCACCGTGCCAGCTTCTTCAGGGCCCGTTGTGCCCCACCGACCCCATTTCTTCAGGGCCTGTTGTGCCCCACTGTGCCAGCTTCTTCAGGGCCCGTTGTGCCCCACCGACCCCATTTCTTCAGGGCCCGTTGCGCCCCACCGCCCAGTTTCTTCAGGGCCTGTTGTGCCCCATCGTTCCGGTTTCTTCAGGGCCTGTTGTGCCCCATCGTTCCGGTTACTACAGGGCCCGTTGCGCCCCACCGTCCAGTTTCTTAAGGGCCTGCTGCGCCCCATCGTTCTGGTCTCTTCGGGGCTGGACAAGCACAAGTCCTTCCGGGAAGTCGTGGATTACAAGGCAGCCACATCTGCAACCCCTGAGTGGTCGTGAACTCGAGCGACGCCCGGAAGGCTAAGTGTATTATAGAGAAAATAAGGACCCTTTTTGTTTTTTTAATGTTGTTTTATGAGTCCCTGCGAGGACAAATAAGTGTTTCCCGTTTTGTCTGATTTAAGCAGTTTTAGCCCTTGCGGCTTTAAAACTTATAAAAGTTTATTTCACCCCACATTCAGTCTCGTGTCTCGTCACTGCATCCTGTGAGCCTGCTCGAACCCTACACTTGGCGTAGTCGGCAGGATGCAGTCTCCGAGCGCGGACAGTGGTAGCCCCGAACATGGGGGAGCTGTAAGCTCTGTAAATAATGAGGGTCCCCGTACCAGCATCTCATTGGGGGCCATGTTGAACAACCTGCCTAGATTCTCTGGCTCAAATACTATGCTATGGAGCTGGACAGAGCGGATGAGGGGGCTTTTTCGGATGCACCCAATGACCCCTGACCTGGAAGCTGAAGTGGCACTCATGGCCCTAGACGGGGAGGTGCGGAGGTCAGTGATGTTGAAACCCCCGGGGCACCGCAACACTTTTGAAAAGGTGTTGCAGATAGTGGAACAGACCCACGGGGATCCCACTAATGTGGGAGAGTTAAGGACCCGACTGTTTAGCCGGATGCAGGCAGAGGGGGAGACGATTACTCAGTATATGAATGTACTCCAAGAGTTGCATACGGCTATTGAAAGAAAAGATGGGGTAGGGGTAGGACCTGTTGACATAACCCTACGTGACCTACTGGTGACTGGACTGCGAGATCCACTGATAAAGCAGGCTTTAAGGGAACGGATCAGAATGAATCCCCAAATCGACTTTTCAGAAGTGGGAAGTCAGGCACGGGTTCAGGAGCAAGAGCAGGGGATGGCGGTCCCCGTGGGGAAGGTCCGAGGTGTGGAGGCCTCCTCGAACACAGTTGAGGAACCTCAATGGGTGGAGGAGATGAAGCGTGAATTGGAAAATATAAAGAGCGAGTTGGCTGAAGTAAAGAGAAGAACCGAACCGGAGACTGAACGACCCAGTGCTAATCCCGGTCCCTGGGGGTCACGCTCTCCGCGAGGTGGTCAATCTCTACCGGCCCGGTGTTATGAGTGTGGAGAACCAGGCCACTTCGCCCGAGAGTGTCCGCGGCGTGGGAGATACCCACCCCGGCGGCCATTAAACTAAAGGGCTCCGGGCTGGGGGGACGCCGCTCGGAGCCGAAAACCACAACTAGGGGTGGTGGAAGTCCCGAAGATTTGGTAGCAAAGTGTCCTGAAGTTTGGGCAGAAGTAGAGGGCCGGGCCGTCCGGTGTCTGGTGGACACTGGGTCACAAGTAACCACTATGCCCGCAGCGTACTTTCAACAAAACTTTCCGGAGGCAGCAAGGCCTCAGTGGGGGCCCATGATTAGACTAGTAGCCGCCAACCAACTGCCAGTTCCGGTTGCCGGGGTAGTGTGGGTGCAGGTGACGTTGTGCGGTAAACCCCTCGGCCGCAGAGGGGTGGTGCTGACTCAAGGAGAAGCTGATCAACGACACCCCGTCACCCTAGGCATGAATATTTTAAAAGAGTTTGGTAACCTGTTGCTTAATGATCCCACACAAAGGACACTGAAGCAGTGGGGTTCTCGCACAGCTCAGGGACAGGTATTCCAGCAGCTGGTGCGAGGTGCGCGGGTGCATCGGGACTGCCAGGAGGGTGAGGCTCTGGGCAAGGTCATCGCGACAGCGGCACCCCTGCTTGTGCTGCCTCCTGGACAGACAGTGGTGGCCCTGCCAATTCGGGCCCCGATACCTTTGGAAGGCGTAGAGGTGCAGGTGGAGCCGTGTCACTCAGAGCACTTACCTCCTGGCATACTGGTGGCCCGTTCCCTCGCTACGGTGCGAAAAGGAACCGCCCTGGTCCGCTGCGTTAACCTTGAAGACCGAGATATCATTCTGAAAGCACGGACTGTACTGGCCAAACTAGTAAAGCCTCTAGAAGAAGTGCTGCCCGCTGCTGCGGTTCAATTACGAGTACACCCCGAGGATCCTGGGGAGGTAACAATACGAACCCTACAGGCCCACGAAGTCTCGACACAAGAGAAGGGCCGAAATATTTTGGAGCAGATGCGGGCCGAGCTTTCTGGACTAACTGCGGCCCAACTTTCACAAGTAAAAGCATTGCTGGGACAGTACCATGAAGTATTTGCTAGTCATGAGGACGACTTTGGGTGTACCACCGCCATCACTCATGAGATCCCCACAGCAGGAGCGGCCCCTATCCGAGAACGATATCGACAGATCCCGCCACAACTCTATCAGGAGGTGAAAACTTTGCTGGCTCAGATGCTACAAAAAGGGGTGATACGGGAAAGTCAAAGCCCTTGGGCGGCCCCCATCGTGTTGGTCCGGAAGAAAGATGGTACACTACGATTCTGTGTTGATTATCGTAAATTGAATGCTTGCACTATTAAAGACTCATACCCACTGCCCCGCATAGAAGAATCTCTGTCTGCATTGGGTAAAGCAACATATTTTTCGACCCTGGACTTGGCCAGTGGGTACTGGCAGGTGCCTATGTCAGAAGAGGACAGAGCTAAGACGGCGTTCATAGTGCCCATGGGACTGTTTGAGTTTAATCGAATGCCATTCGGGCTGGCTAACGCCCCCGGGACATTTCAGCGATTGATGGAGCGATGTCTAGGGGATCTCAATTTTGAGGCCACGTTGATCTACCTGGACGACATCATCGTCTATGCCGCCTCCTTCGAGGACCACCTGAAGCGGTTGGGACAGGTACTCAGCCGGCTGCAAAAGTACGGGTTGAAGGTGAAGCCTCAGAAATGTCACCTATTTCGCTCTCAGATTGAGTATCTGGGTCATGTCGTTTCGGCAGAAGGTGTGAGGCCATCCCGGGAGAAGATTGCTGCTATCCAGGAATGGCCTACCCCCGAGACGGTGAAAGACGTGCGGGCTTTTCTGGGGTTAGCTGGATATTACCGTCGTTTCGTAAAGAATTTTGCATGTCGAGCTCGAGCCCTACATGACCTGCTGAAGGGGGCTCCCGCTGGGGCCAATGGGCGAAAAATCCAGTGGCAACACCCTCAGGAAGAGGCCTTCCGAGATCTCAAGGCTGCACTCTCGGATGCCCCAGTGTTGGCTTATGCGGATTTTTCTCAGCCGTTCATCCTGCACACTGACGGGAGTCTTCACGGGCTAGGAGCTGTGTTGTCACAAGTTCAGGATGGCCGGGAAAGGGTGATCGCATATGGAAGCCGTTCACTCCATGACTCCGAGCGTAACCCTGACAATTACAGCTCTTTTAAGCTCGAGCTCCTCGCAGTGGTGTGGGCTATGACAGAGAGATTCGCAGAGTACCTAGCGGGCTCCGAGGTGGTAGTGCGAACTGACAATAACCCACTGGCTCATTTGGAAAACGCCAAGTTGGGGGCTTTGGAGCAGCGATGGGTGGCCCGAATGGCGAAGTACAATTACAAGATTATTTACAAAAGAGGGGCCGAGAATGTTCATGCAGATGCTCTCTCTAGGATTCGACATACAACTCCTGGACAGAATCGAGACGAAGAATTAGAAGGAGAGGAAATACCGTTCGCTCTTACCGCTGCCGTGCTCACCAATGTTGATGCAAAAGTATCTTCCCCAGAGGCCCACAGGGGCATCCTGGAAACATCTCGTAATAAGTGGATACAACAGCAACAAGAAGATGAAGAAGTTGGACTTCTCCGGACATGGGTCGCCGCTGGTCAATTACCCACTGATACTCAACGACAAGCTTTGACCCAAGACCTGTCGCTGATGCTGCGACAATGGGAGAGACTGATTATCCGAAGGGGATTACTGTACCGTAAGATCACTTCGCAAACAACCTCAACGACTGTTTGGCAGGTGGTTACGCCCGGAGCTCAACTACACGAACTGGCTCGAGAGGCTCACGAAAAAGGGGCCCACTTTGGAGTCAAAAAGACTTTGCAATGGTTACAACAGAAAGTTTATCACCCACGCTTGTCGGCTGTTGTGGACGAAGTTTGTCGTACTTGCCGCTTATGTGAATTGGCCAAACTGCCTGCTCAGAGGGCCGCAACACAGACGATTGTGACTTCAGAACCCTTGGAGCTCTTGACGGTGGATTATCTGCACATTGGTCCCGCATTCCAGGGATACGAACACTGCCTCGTCATGGTGGATCATTTCACTAAATTCGCTGTGGTCACCCCTACTCGAGACCAGACCGCGGAGTCAGCCGCCTCCGCAATTTGCAGAAATTTTATACAAGTGTACGGCTGTCCTCAACGCATACATTCCGACCAGGGAGCATGTTTTTTGGGGAAAGTTATGGAGGAACTACATCATCTTTATGGGATTGATAAATCCCGGACCACACCATATCACCCGCAAGGGAATGGGGCTTGTGAGCGATTTAATCGGACATTGATTCAAATGCTACGCACTCTGGAGAGTGACAAGAAAGCTCGTTGGCCTGAATATGTTTCTGAATTAGTGTGGGTTTATAATAATTGGGTACATCAAGTAACGGGCTATACTCCTTATTTCCTGCTGTTCGGACGAGAGGGTAAAGGGATCACGGAGGTAGAGTTGGACCCCGAAGAGCCTCGGCCCTGGACCGGAGTGTCGTCTTGGGTCCGAAATCATCGCCACAGGTTGCAAACTCTTCACCGAATTGTACATACCAAACTTCAAGACTGGGAACACCCCGGGAAGAATACAACCTCCCCTCCCCATCTCCAAAGCGGGGACCGTGTGCTTGTACTAGATCAACGCCCCCAGAATAAACTGGAGTCACGTTGGGAAGAGAGTCCTTATCGGGTACTACGCTGTATCCATTCAGAAGGACCTGTGTACGAAATACAGCCCGAGCAGGATGAAACACTGCCTACTCGCATTGTGCATCGTAATATGTTACGCCTGTGTATTTCTTCCGACCCGAAGCAACTGGAACCCGTCCCGAAGACATCCGAACCGGAGTCCATATGCTGGGACTCAGACGACGAGGATTTCCCTCCAGTTCCCAAGGGCCCTCCACCCAATAATGAGCCAGTTGACACAATTAACCCACCGGCATCTTGCAGCTCACCGACGTCCACCACCCCAGAAGATTCCACCCCAGTCGAACTTAGACGCTCCGAGCGGTCAACAGCCGGCAAACCCCCCGAACGGTATGAACAAGACCAGTTCGTATGGCAACAAATATTGACACCTTTACAGACCAATCTCAATAGACTAACACCCTCGCCCGAGGACTGGCGAGCTTACAGGGTGGGGGAATGTGGGGAGGAGGACCCCCATACAGTGATTGGGCTGGAACCAGGGGGACCGCCATCAGGGTTGTTGAAGAAACCACATCAGGGGGATTACAAAGGGAGACATGCGACTGAAGTTGTCAGGGCAACAGGGGGCGGGGCGAGGGTAAAAGGAGCAGGGGACGCGCTGAGGTGGCAGTTGGCAGAGAGCCTGACAGGAGAGAGGAAGCCGTACGGCAGAGAGAGGACTGTGGCAACTGACGGTGTGGAAAAGAGAGACAGGCAGGAGACTGAAAAAGGGAAATTTGAGACTGACCGAAGGTTGACGCGTAAGAGACTCTCCCCGGGAGTTTCCCCCCGCAAAGATTCAGATAAAGTGACGGCCGCTGATTCCCTCCGTGGTGTGACAGGACCGGGATCTCAGGCGACCGCTGCGACGACACAGCAATCCGGTACAGTGGCCAGGACACTGCCCCCCTGTCTTCTCCCACAGCTGCGGCCCCGTCATCACCGACCTCAGGGGGCGTCACCTCGCTATAGGCGGCCGCAGAGCCCGTCCCGGTTACTGAGGGGACACTGAGCAGAATTTGTTAACGTTTATGTCTTTTTTTGAAACTGCGTCATGACCTGGCTGGGGAACGAGCGCCTCTAAACGGACGCCTGGGAGATTGACCCCCTGAACAGTTTCTTCAGGGCCTGTTGTGCCCCCACCGACCCCACTTCTTCAGGGCCCGTTGTGCCCCACCGTGCCAGCTTCTTCAGGGCCCGTTGTGCCCCACCGACCCCATTTCTTCAGGGCCTGTTGTGCCCCACCGTGCCAGCTTCTTCAGGGCCCGTTGTGCCCCACCGACCCCATTTCTTCAGGGCCCGTTGCGCCCCACCGCCCAGTTTCTTCAGGGCCTGTTGTGCCCCATCGTTCCGGTTTCTTCAGGGCCTGTTGTGCCCCATCGTTCCGGTTACTACAGGGCCCGTTGCGCCCCACCGTCCAGTTTCTTAAGGGCCTGCTGCGCCCCATCGTTCTGGTCTCTTCGGGGCTGGACAAGCACAAGTCCTTCCGGGAAGTCGTGGATTACAAGGCAGCCACATCTGCAACCCCTGAGTGGTCGTGAACTCGAGCGACGCCCGGAAGGCTAAGTGTATTATAGAGAAAATAAGGACCCTTTTTGTTTTTTTAATGTTGTTTTACGAGTCCCTGCGAGGACAAATAAGTGTTTCCCGTTTTGTCTGATTTAAGCAGTTTTAGCCCTTGCGGCTTTAAAACTTATAAAAGTTTATTTCACCCCACATTCAGTCTCGTGTCTCGTCACTGCATCCTGTGAGCCTGCTCGAACCCTACACTACTATTAATGTTACTAAAAAGAGGTGTTGCTACCTAAACTGTTGGCTTTTGGGTATACTCTTTTTGCTGTATTATACATCTATGAAGACCTCTTATGTATTATCTTGTGTGAGCTGTTTGTGCTATTAATTTTATTCTTATGTAGGGTAAAGTTTTTCTGTACTCAGCATTGACATGGTTAAGTGTAAGGTCAGCTCATATTTTGGGCAGGAGTAAGTGGGCACCAGGAGCTTATTTCCTGTTTTATCAGTTAGTTATTATGTCTGAGCCCTAACACTCACACTGTGTAGAACAAATCAGGGTAGATGCTACAATGCCAAAAAAAAGTATTTAGTTAGCCACCAATTGTGCAAGTTCCCCCACTTAAAAAAACGAGAGAGGCCTGTAATTGACATCATAGGTAGACCACAACTATGAGAGTCAAAATGAGAAAACAAATCCAGAAAATCACCTCGTCTGATTTGGCAAGATTTATTTAGCAAATTATGGTGGAAATTAAGTATTCGGTCATTAAGAAAAGTTAATCTCAATATTTTGTTATATATCCTTTGTTGGCAATGATAGAGGTCAAACTTTTTTGTAAGTCTTCACAAGGTTGGCACACACTGTTGGTGGTATCTTGGCCCATTCCTCCATGCAGATCTCCTCTAGAGCAATGATGTTTTGGGCCTGTCACTGTGCAACATGGACTTTGAAATCCTTCCAAAGGTTTTCTATGGGGTTGAGATTTGGAGACTGGCTGGCCACTCCAGGACCTTCATATGCTTCTTACGAAGCTACTCCTTTATTGCCCTGGTGGTGTGCTTGGGATCATTATGCTGAAAAACCCCTCCATGTTTCATCTTCAATGCCCTTGCTGATGGAAGGAGGTTTGCACTCAAAATCTCACAATACATGGCACCATTCTTTCTTTCATGTACACAGATCAGTCGTCCTGGTCCCTTTGCATGGTGTTCTTTGGATGCAACTCAGCATTCTGTCTCCTCCAAACATGACAAGTTTTGTTTCCACAAAACAATTCTACTTTGGATTCATCAGACCATAGGACATTCTCCCAATACTCTTTTGGATAATCCAAATGCTCTCTAGCAAACTTCAGATGGGCCCAGACATGTACTGGCTTAAGCAGTGGGACATGTCTGGCACTGCAGGATCTAAGTCCCTGGCGGCATAGTGTGTTACTGATGGTAGCCTTTGTTACAGTGGTCCCCGCTCTACGTAGGTCATTCAATAGGTCCCCCCATGAAAACACAATCCAAAGAATGGAAAACATACTATTTATAGTGAACCCAACACCAAGTGGTTCTCTGGGTCAAATCTATAGGATGCTCTCATAGATAGCAATATACCAAGAGCAAAAGAGAGACCAAAACAGTCCAATAAAATGCAACTCACTTTATTAAAGATATATTAAAAGATACCAATTAATTAATACACATATGATGACAACTAACAAAGAAGAATAATGTGGAAACAAGATGAAAAAGACAGCACCAAGCCCCACATAGAAGAAAATACGTGGATGGGAGACCTATCAAAATAATCAGATTTTACATATCAAGTGCTAGTGCCAATATTGATCCTGACTTCAGACTCTGTGCTCATATAAGATATTAAATTCAATGCCCATCTCCACTTAGTCCATAATAAATCAGCAATAATAGTGACCAAAAGGCAGAGAAGAAGAGCATATATGTAGGGAGCACCAATAGTCATGCACATATAACAAAGTTTGATTATATCAAAGAGGTCTTACCCATAGTGTCGACATGCAAGGGTTGGATGCTGACAGCCCCGATGCACGTTTCACGTGGGCTCCTGGGGGGGGCTGCAAATCTGTATGCGTTGATCTCCTATATATGTAAAGCCTCTAGCTGGCCGATATTTGAACCACCACATGTGTCATGTGAATCGATCCGGCCAGTGCCTCACATCGGGCCTCAGCTCTGATGCATTTGAGCTGATGAAATCCCCTGTGATGTCAATGCCCAGAATGCATCAGGACAAAGAGTTCATCAGCGAAACACCACCTACAAGCACGCTCTTGGCATGCGCACAAATATCGCTTACACATCTTGAATAAGGCCACGATCTGCCCACACACTGGAGATACGCTATCTAACACCACAATATAAAGCCCTTGCACAGTCTCCCATATGCCGCATATACAATAATGTACCCACAATGAAGCGGTAAGATGCGCAAATGACATATTCTCATACATTGTATAATTAAAGTGACAGTGCTATAATAAATGCAAATATACAGTTAAAGTTACAATACTACATAATTTGGGATAAACCCATAGTAAAAATAATATTAAATGGTAACAACGGGAAACCAAAATATGATTCCAACCCCATATAGTTTTTCATAAGTAGAATATAAACATACAATATGATTCCATATAATAAAGTGTATAGCAAAAAACACTAAAAAACATGTGAAAAATATATAGTTTTTTAAAGTTATAAAGGTGATCCAGTGTCTATAAAAAACACAATTGAGCCAATTAACAAAGTGCATAAATCCATATAATACAATATAATATATATCATGACAACCCTAATACAAAAACAGATGTCCAAATTTCATATAAGGGTCAGCAGATCCAGGATAACACACTCACAAAAAGTAGGTATTAGTAGACTGCATAAGCGGACCCCTGCTGTTATAGCAAATTCACTGAAAAAACAGCAGAAAAAAAATAACATTTTAGCCACTCCGCATTCCACAATTGAATATAAATCTTTCGGAGGAGTGACCATTCATTAGGGTGTCTTATCTCATTCCTATATGTAGGCACAATAATATATAACGCAGACAGAAGAAGAGACTCCATCAAAGCCAATCAAAACTCCTATAAAAAGACATATTAAGAATAATATAATAAATACCTGAATAAACAAAAAAATGTATATATAGACACAAAAATAAATAAAAATAAGGAAAATATAGAGACACAAAAACCGCACATACTTAAAATAAGTCAAGAGATATACTTCCTTTAAAAACGGCATAAAACTAAGTTGTTCATTTAACCATGCAGGTGCCATCCTCCCCAACACTGTGATCCATCGATATTCACGCTGTGCCAAAAGACGTTTAGCATCACCTCCCCTTATGCCTAGCCATATCCTATTTATTCCACAGATTTTTAACTCATCTGGATTACATTTATGGTATAACCTAAAATGTCTAGGTATCGTTTTTAGTGAACAAATTTCTTCAACTTCTTTGGCTGCCATAATATCCCTTATGTGCTCCCGAGTCCTCACTCTTAACTCTCATGATGTCAAACCAATATTTATAAGACCACAGGAGCACGTTGCATGATAAATATCATGTGTCGTACTACAGGATATGTAGTCCAGGAGTTTAAACTTTTTCTTCCCATCTGCAGATTTGAAGGAGGTGGCATGTACCACATTCCTACAAGCTAAGCAATCACCACAGGGGAAGCAACCCCGGATTCATATATCCTTAATGAGCATAGATTAACTGTGGATATATAAATGAAAAAAGACAGGTACATATTACCTAAATCCACGCTGCAAACAACGTGGATGCCAAGTGGCACGCCATCTCCCCACACCCCTAATTCATCCGCACGAATTTTGGAAAATGGACATTATAAAAAATATTGCTTCTTGAATCCTAAGTATAACTAACTGTATATAAAATTATATCCCGGCTGCATAGTTGTTCTACCTGCTTAAGTGACATTTGGTTGAGGCAACCGTTTTAATGTTATGTCTGTCTAATTTTTTAAATATAATATCTGTTTTTAAATAAATATGAGTGACACTCTTGATCTATATGTCAGTTAATAGTGACTTGATCTATATGATATATAGGTAATCATTGGAGGACAGAGGAGCCTCTTAAAGAAGTTACAGGCCTGTGAGAGCCAGAAATCTTGCATGTTTTTAGGTGAGCAAATGCTTATTTTCCACCATAATTTGCAAAATAAATCTTGCCAAATCAGACAAGGTGATTTTATGGATTTATTTTCTCATTTTAGCTCTCATAGTTGTGGTCTACCTATGATGCCAATTACAGGCCTCTCTCATCTTTTTAAGTGGGAAAACTTGCACACCCCAAAACCAACTGTACACTGTATGTAGGGTTCCCGAAGTACAACTTGAAAAGGGAGAATCCTTACAGTAGAAAGGATTATTTGATTGTCCTGTGTTCCCCTTTCCACATAGTTCCTAACCTAAAAAGGAATGACATCGTGCTTTTATTTAAAATCCATAAATTCCCCAACGCACCCAAGACAAGTACATCTGTAAACCCTGCATAATGGCACAGTGATTTGTGGGAGTCAGCAGTAACCTAAAAGTGACATCCCTCAATAATAACTTGGATTGTACAGTATATGACAAGAGTGTTCCAATTGATTTCCAAATCTGTTAGGAGCATCGAAAGACCTGAGACTTGTCCTGACCATATGTAACATTGCCTCTCAGTAATTTAGAAATATTACATTGTGTTATAATTATGCTACTGCAAGTGGGTCAAAATCAAACTAGCAGAAATGTTTATAAATAAAATCAAACATTCCACCTTAGCTTAAGTAAGAATCTTACAATTTGTTGTGTTAATTTTTGAACCTATATCAGATATCTAACATAAATGTACTACATATCCTGCTGTATTGTGATCTTGAGTAGAGATGAGCGAATTTGTTCAGATTTTGGCCCTGAATCTGATTTTGACATATTCGTTCCATATTCGAACACTATTCGTGCCAAATGTATGTCTTGTGATCGGTTCCAAACATATTTGGTAATTGCTTCTCCCTTTGACTCTAATGTGTTAAAAGGCTGTGTTCGATGAATATTGGCTCCCTCGTACTGCGTGGCTCCCCTGTACTGTCCTGGTATGCGTGGCTCCCCCCACCCTGTCCTGGTATGCGTGGCTCCCCCATCCTGTCCTGGTATGCGTGGGTCCCTCTGTAGCTGTCCTTTTATGCGTGGCTCCCCCATCCTGTCCTGGTATGCATGGCTCCCCCATTGCTGTCCTGGTATGCATGGCTCCCCATCGCTGTCCTGGTATGCATGGCTCCCCCGTCCTGTCACGGTATACGTGGCTCCCCCATTGCTGTCCTGGTATGCATGGTTCCCCTGTCCTGTCCTGGTATGAGTTGCTCCTCCATAGCTGTCCTGGTATGCGTTGCTCCCCCATCCTGTCCTGGTATGCGTGGCTCCCCCGTTCAGTCCTGGTATGCATGGCTCCCCCTCCCATCACTATACTGGTATGCATGGCCCCCCATCACTGTCCTCGTATGCCTGGCTCCCCCTATCACTGTCCTGGTGTGCATGGCTCCCCCGTCCTGTTACGGTATACGTGGCTCCCCCATTGCTGTCCTGGTATGCGTTGCTCCCCCATCCTGTCTTGGTATGCGTGGCTTCCCCGTCCTGTCCTGGTATCCATGGCCCCCCATCCTTTCCTGTGTAGGGAGGAGGACCCCCACAAAGTGTCCGGGCCGGAACCAAGGGGACCGCCATCTGAGTTCCTAAGGAAACAGTACCCGGGAGACAGAGGAGGAGAGTGGACTGTTAAGAGTGACAGGACAGCAAGGGGAGGGGTGAGTATAAAAGGGGCAGGGAGCGCGCAGAGGAGGCAGTTGGTGATACGTCAGACACTGAGCAGGAGACAGAGGAGGCGTGAGAGAACGGGAAGGACACTGACAGTTCAGAGAAGAGACCAGCAGCAGAGGGTAGGTACGTAGTGGCCCTCAGGAAGGAGGTGCCGAGCTTACCGACAGGGGACTTCCTCTTCACCCCAATCCCGGGTTACGATCTGCCCCCGGTCATTCTCGGCAGTTACCGCTGGGCTCGAGCCCTCTGCAGCCTGTCCACTTCCTCTCCCGGCTGCTGCTATCCCCCTTCAGCCCGCGGTTGAGGCCTGCCCGCTGCCACCCATGGATGCTGCCGTTTCACTTCAGCCCGTGGTTGCAGCCTGTCTATCACCGCTCACAGCCGCCTTCACCCCGCTGTAGTCAGCAGTTGGGGCCTGTTCCTCGTCAACAGAGACACTCTGCACACAGCCCCAGGCTGTGCGCATGGCCAGTAAACCGCCACTATTGAGCACTGCGACACAACCGTGCTTGGGGACAGGAGTCCCATTGAACTCGCTAACAAGTGCAACCCCGCTTTTACAACAGGGGGTTACTTCATCTCAGGACTCCATCAGGGCCTGTTGTGCTCCAACTCCTCCTGGGCGCTGGAACGCCCGAAGACTACTCCAAACCTTCAGCAGCTGGGCCCAGCGGCTGCGACGCCAAGGCAGCCTCATCAAAGACGCCACAGCAGCCTCATCAAAGATGCAACAGCAGCGTCCTCAAAGATGCCAAAGCAGCTTCAGCAGCAACGCAGCTTCCACAGAGATGCCGAGGGACATCAGGACGGATAAGTGACATTATAGAGTATAAGGACCCGTAGACGGCCATACCGTGGCCCCATAGTAACCGGCCTCGGCCGGGTTAGTCGTGTTCTTTTCAAATAGTGTTTGATTGTACTGAGTCCCTGCGAGGACAACTGTTGTTATCCCTTTTTGGTTGCTTAGTATAGCCCTAGCTGCTTTAAATTATAAAGGTTTGCTTTTCAAAGTTTAACCAGTCTCGCGTCTCGTCACTGCATCCTGCGAACCTGCTGTTACCTACACCTGCTATGGGTGGCTCCCCCTGTCCTGTCCTGGTGTGCATGGCTCCCCCTCCTGTCACTATACTGGTATACATGGCTCCTCCCGTCACTGTCATGGTATGCGTGGCTCCCTCTCATAGCTGTCCTGGCATGCGTGGCTCCCCGTCGTTGTCCTGGTATGCATAGCTCCCCCCGCAGCTGTCCTAGTATGCGTGGCTCCCCCATCCTGTCCTGGTATGCATGGCTCCCCCCCTCCCATCCCGGTATTCATGCTTCCTATTCCAAAAAAATTAAAAAATCCTACTCACCCTCCAGTGTACCTTTGCAACACCTTGTTCTGGCTTCCAGCAGCCCTTCCTGTGCTGAGCAATCATGTGGCTCCGCTCATTAAAGTAATGAATATTCCCTCCATGCCTATAGGAGTGGAGATGCGTGCATATTCATTACCTTAATGAGTGGAGCCACGTGATTGCTCAGCAAAGGAAGTGCTGCTGGAAGCCGGCATCAATGAGATGCTGCAAGAGTGCCAGGATCAACGAGATGTAGGGCACGCTGGAAGGTGAGTATGATGTCTTCTGACAGCCGGCGGCTGCGGCTGCATCTGTCACTGTGCACGCTATAAGAGAAATGCATATTCATCTCTCTTTGGCAGTGAGCACAGTAACAGCCGCTGCTCCACCGCTCCCCCTCCCTCTGGGAAAATTGACTCATGTATCAGCCGAGGGGGGCATTTTCAGCACAAAAAAGTGCTGAAAAACTCTGCTTATATACGAGTATATACGGGAACCTCTTTAACAGCTGTATTGTGTACCACAAGAAAAAAATCTTTTTTATGCATATGTCAATATATATAAATATATATATATAAATAGTTAATTAACAGCAGTAATAATAGTTAATTTTAGCTCTTGAAAGTGGTGATGAGGGGTGGAATATCAGAGTAAGGCCGAGGTTACACTAACTGACGCAAATTACGGTCCGTATTTTACATGCGTAATACGGATGAATGACTCCTAAGTAGTGCTCTGTGTGTCATCCGTAAGCAAGGTGTGGTCGCATATTTTGCGCATGTCAGCATCTGTATGTAATCCGTATGGCATCCGTATGGCGAGATTTTCTCACAGGCTTGCAAAATGGACATTTAACGGTTTTGAGGCCTGCAAACTATTTAAATCTTTAGCCTGCACCCTATTTATTGGCTCAGGAACAGGTGGCTGCCTCAATTCTGTCCATTTGTGACCTTGCCTTGACTAGGTGTGTTGGTATTGTATGTGCAACATGGCAGACAGCCTGAGTTTCAACACAACTGAGCAGGTTCTCTTCAACTGGCTTTTGTCACGCCGCTTTGGTCAACCATACCCAGTGATAGTGGATCCGCGGAGGAGGAGATGCATGTGGGTCCATCCACTTTTGAGGCAACGACTCACAAGAGGTCATTTTCACCGCCTCTATTCTTCTCTGCGGGAGCATCCGTTAAAATTTTACCAATACTGTCGCATGAGCCTTGCAACATTTGATCTACTCTTGGAGACAGTGCGCCCTGGGATAACCTTTCAGGACACAAGGATGTGCAAAGCTACAGTTGTGGCCAAAAGTATTGACACCCCTGCAATTTTGTCAGATAATACTCAGTTTCTTCCTGAAAATGATTGCAAACACAAATTCTTTGGTATTATTATCTTCATTTAATTTGTCTTAAATGAAAAAACACAAAAGGGAATGAAGCAAAAAGCAAAACATTGATCATTTCACACAAAACTCCAAAAATGGGCCAGACAATAGTATTGGCACCCTCAGCCTAATACTTGGTTGCACAACCTTTAGCCAAAATAACTGTGACCAACCACTTCCGGTAACCATCAATGAGTTTCTTACAATGCTCTGCTGGAATTTTAGACCATTCTTCTTTGGCAAACTGCTCCAGGTCCCTGATATTAGAAGGGTGCCTTCTCCAAACTGCCATTTTTAGATCTCTCCACAGGTGTTCTATGGGATTCAGGTCTGGACTGATTGCTGGCCACCTTAGAAGTCTCCAGTGCTTTCTCTCAAACCATTTTCTAGTGCTTTTTGAAGTGTGTTTTGGGTCATTGTCCTGCTGGAAGACCCATGACCTCTGAGGGAGACCCAGCTTTCTCACACTGGGCCCTACATTATGCTGCAAAATTTGTTGGTAGTGTTCAGACTTCATAATGCCATGCACACAGTGAAGCAGTCTAATGTCAGAGGCAGCAAAGCAACCCCAAAACATCAGGGAACCTCCGCCATGTTTGACTGTAGGGACTGTGTTCTTTTCTTTGAATGCCTCTTTTTTTCTCCTGTAAACTCTATGTTGATGCCTTTGCCCAATAAGCTCTACTTTTGTCTCATCTGACCAGAGAACATTCTTCCAAAACATTTTAGGCTTTTTCAGGTAAATTTTGGCAAACTCCAGCCTGGCTTTTTTTATGTCTCGGGGTAAGAAGTGGGGTCTTCCTGGGTCTCCTACCATACAGTCCCTTTTCATTCAGACGCCGACGGATAGTGCGGGTTGACACTGTTGTACCCTCGGACTGCAGGGCAGCTTGAACTTGTTTGGATGTTAGTCAAGGTTCTTTATTCAACATCCGCACAATTTTGCGTTGAAATCTCTTGTCAATTTTTCTTTTCCGTCCACATCTAGGGAGGTTAGCCACAGTGCCATGGGCTTTAAACTTCTTGATGACACTGCACACGGTAGACACAGGAACATTCAGGTCTTTGGAGATGGACTTGTAGCTTTGAGATTGTTCATGCTTCCTCACAATTTGGTTTCTCAAGTCTTCAGACAGTTCTTTGGTCTTCTTTCTTTTCTCCATGCTCAATGTGGTACACACAAGGACACAGGACAGAGGTTGAGTCAACTTTAATCAATGTCAACTGGCTGCAAGTGTGATTTAGTTATTGCCAACACCTGTTAGGTGCCACAGGTAAGTTACAGGTGCTGTTAATTGCACAAATTAGAGAAGCATCACATGATTTTTCGAACAGTGCCAATACTTTTGTCCACCCTCTTTTTTATGTTTGGTGTGGAATTATATTCAATTTGGATTTAGGACAATTATTTTTGTGTTTTTTCATATAAGACAAATTAAATGAAAATAATAATACCAAATAATTTGTGTTTGCAATCATTTTCAGATAGAAACTGAGTATTAGCTGACAAAATTGCAGGGGTGTCAATAATTTTGGCCACAACTGTATATCTGCAGAGGAGCGACTTCTACTCACATTATGGTATGTACTACACAACCACATTCTCTATGTTCATGATGTGTTGCCCAAAGTATGTATTTTTGGCTTCTTGGACTAAGTTTAATGCCCTCATCTTATTCCAGATATGTTTAAACTTACTAACCAGAATTTTATGTGTAATATGTACTCACGTAGTCATTGTGTGATCAAATATATGTGTGTTAGTAGATATGAATCACTAACAAGTTTGGTATGTATGTACCTGGTCTTTTGTTAATTTGTGCATTCTAAAATGTTCCATTTCTGTTGTTCTTCAGCTTCCTATCCACTGGCCTGTCTTATGCCACCCTCCACCATGAGTTTCTCAATGGAAGATCTACCATTTCTGGCATAGTCAGGTCAACATGTAGTCAAATATGGTCAAGACTACATCAACTCGTCATGCCCGAGCCCAGGATGGAAGACTGGTTGAGGATATCAAGGGACTTTGAGGAGGAATGCCAGTTTCCTAATTGTATTGGGGTCCTTGATGGCAAACATATCCGGGTGCGTAAGCCGCCGAACTCTGGCTCCCAATTATAAACAATACTTTTCTGTTGTATTGTTGGCTCTGGCCGACCCTCAATACATTGTTGACATTGGGGCCTAGGAAGGACGGGAGACTCTCGAGTCTTCAATACTTCCATTATGAGTCGGCGGCTACGCACCAACCAGTTGGATCTACCACCACCACGCCAGCTACCAGTCTCCACTCAAGAATCTGTCCCTTATGTCTTTGTGGCAGATGAGGTGTTTCAGTTAATGCGCAATGTCATGAGGTCATATTCCCGGCCCAACCTGAACCACCGGCGCAGAATTTTTAACTTGCGCCTATCACGTGCTCGGCGACTGGTGGATTGTTCCTTTGGCATTCTTTGCGCCAAATGGCGGGTACTCCAGTCTGCCATTCAGCTGAGTGAACAAAATGTAAATGAAGTAATTAAAGCTTGTGTCATTCTTCATAACTTCACCAGGATACATGATTGTTCCTCCTCTGCTGGTGTTGTGCGTGGGTCGGACAATGTGCGTAGGGCACCTATCAACCCTCTACGTAGATTGCTTTCTGGACTCAAAGTGCGTGATATTTTCACAAATTACTTTATGTCACCTGAGGGTGAAACTTCTTGACAAGAGCATGCTGTGTCTATGTTATAATGTTTTGGTTTATGTGTGTCTAAATATATATATTTAAACCCCTATGATTCTATGACTGTTTAGTTGCATTGGTAAGCGTATGTTAGTATGCTGACACCTTTTTTTTTAGAATTGAGACAGAGACGTAAAATGTAGTACTTTTGCCTTTTTTTTTTTTTTTTTTTTTAGAAAAACATATTATTGCCGTATGATCAATGTGGCAATGGGCCAAATTGGCCTTTGTGCAGATGTGAAAATTGGGAACAAATAACGTTTTCTGACAAACAAAACAACCACAAAAACATTAGCCAATACCAAAATGGCAACATTATAAATTTTGGTAGGTCGGGGGAGGAGAAGGTGGAAGACCAGCCTGTGTTTGCTGCTGGCTGCTTTGCCCAACTTGGCCATCGCCCTGTGTGGGGGCATACTGTTGCCCATGATGTGGGTAGTGTACTGCCTCCTGGGATTGTGGTTGGTACTGGCCAGAGTGATACTGGAGAGGGGCCTCTTGTTGGGGCTAGTAGGCTTGTGTCTCATACCCACCAAAATAGCCATGTCGTCCCCAACCAGATTGGGACCAGCCTCCAACACTGGGTGGCAACAAGTGGCCATATTGGTGAGGTTGGCTAGAGCCAGACATATGTGGCTGCTGTAGGAAAGGTTGGGTAGGAGGAGGAAGGGGGTGAGGTGTAGGCCCACGTATTTGAGGATCCTCAGAGCCTGCTTGAGCAAGCATGTGTGTTGGGTGTCTGAGGTGCATCAGATTCCTGGGGGAAAGCTGCCACCTCTCCAGATATTCAAATAACTCATATGGGGTATTGGGGTGTGTGCTTGCATCAAGCAGGATCTGAAAACATCCTCGAATACATAGCCTCACCTCACGAGAAAGGGCACGAAGATAAAGGGCCAGGCTGCGTGAGTATGCCTCCTCGCCATCATCATTATTGACTCTAGCCAGATAGTTCAGTACCCCTGTGTCAACATTGGTACGGGTATCTTGAGCATGGATCTGGTGCCTTCTTCTTCCTCGCCAGGATGGTCCAGCAGGCAGTGGGGAGCCCCAGATCTGGGCAGTTTGGCTGCTGCTGATGTTGCCCTGCTCCTCCTGTATGGCTGATGGTGCAGCAGCAGACGGTCCTGCTTGTGGATGTGGTCCTGGTGGTGGGTTTTCCTGAGAGGAATCTTCACCCATGCTTCTTGAAGGGGGAGAAGATGGGCCCCTACAGACCCAGGATCTATGATGGGCTTGGTATCTGAGCCAGTTTCTCTCTCCGTAAGGTTAGACTGAGTTCTGTTATGAAATAGAACAGAGCCAAAAATAAATCATTTTTTTTGGCCCTGTAAAGTATCTGTGTAATGTGGTGTGAGGTATTTACTTACGGTCTCAGATCCAGAATTGGAGCGAGGAAGGAGAGGCGGTCATAATAGATATATTTCCTCTTTATGTGGCGCGCATCATCACTCCTGGACCGCTGCTGATGTTCCCACCTGTATTGGTCGCGGATGCTGCGCCAGCGTCTCATCACATCTTCCACTGCAATGTGACAGGAAATATTCTCAATTTCACATATTTGCTAGGTCAAATTTGCTACCAGTAGCTTAGGCATGTGGCCTTCTAGGGTGTGCTTTCTACCCAGGGTGGCATATATAATTGGGGCATCCAGGCAAGATACACAGGGTCACAATAGTTCAGGTATCAAGTAACTACACTTAATGACTTGGCTGGCTAGGAGGATGAGGAGCTTGTGGCCTTGGCCAAATTATGGCAGTGTAAAACCATGGGTCACATAAAAATCTACCCGCCTCATGAGGCAAAAAGTCCAAGCACAGCACAGGAAGGGGGGGCTGATTCTAAATGCCTTTTTTGATGTGAGGTAATTTTAAACAGTTTTTGGGTTGTACTTACTCAGTTGCTGCTGATCCTCACGTGGCCGATCAGCAAAATCGTGGAACATCTGGCGACATATGCACCTCCATGACGCCTCCTTTCTTGCCCAGTTGGCATAATGGGCATCACGTTGGTCCCAGAGTTCTGGCCGCTCCTGCACTAGTACAATCAACATCTCCAAAATGAGGAAATATGGCGCCACAATGCTGCAGGACTCCGTGGAGGCATACTTCCAGGATGTCTGGAGCGCTTTTTGAGCTAATTAGCATGTCTAAGCTTCCTGATGATGGATTGGCCCATTTCCTGTCACCTGCCAAAAGACCTGCGTATTTCTCGCAAGTCACACGTGGGGTCCGTGTGTAATCCGCATTTTTTGCGTACCCATAGTCTTGCATTGGCGTACTACAGGCGTAGTATGCTGACAATCGCAGCATGCTGCGATTGGTACGGACCGTAGAATACGGACGAGAATTAAACGGCTGTTGGGAGCTGCCCCATAGAGAATCATTTGTCTGTGTGTAATGCGTGCTTTTAACGCCTCTCACTCGTCTGTATTCCTCTCTAGTGTGACCCCGGCCTAAAAATCAAAAATTCGTCGTGGTAAGTATGGGTTAAAATTCAACACTAATTTGATTGTGTAGTTTTGTTACAACTGTATAATTATATGAGTGAAACCATACACAGGCTTGCCAAAAGTTAATACAAATGGCTTTAATTTTTGTAAATGTGCAGAATTTCTTTCTTGAAGTGGCTTTATGGTAAATGGTGTTTCTGCTATTTATTGGATAGCAGCAAATACAATAGTCATCATTTTATTTCTTTATTCATTGTATTACTTTGCATTTTCCAATAAACTATTAGGTTTTCTAATGAGATCCCAGCAATATTACAAAACATATCTTTCTAATAGCAATACGGTTTTTAGTGTCAATTTTTTAGATTTATCTACGAATATGTACATTTTCTTACTTTAGCTGCTGTCAAAAGAATATTATATATGTTGTTTTCACTGAATACAAATAACAGAAAATGAAACATTTAGTACGTTGCATCTGTATGTAGTAAGTGATTTCAGTGATTTCAGTTTTCTGAAAATATCAAATTTGAAGGACAAACTGTGAACCTATGCATACATAAGAAAATACATATATCTCTCTTTGCTTTCATGCAATTTCCATGTATCCCTGTAGTCCTTTTTATTTTTAAAAGTAAATGGACTGCTGCTTTTGCTTGACTTTTTGTTTGTTTATTTATTTACCTTAACTTTATTATGATCACTATTCGGGAAGGGTCACACAACCACTTTCTCCACATCTGCAAAAAATGATCCGATTGTTGTGACCAGATTTTGACCACTGTGTCATTAGTTTTTCTAAGGCTCCTATCAGACATCAGTGTGTCCGGAACCTGTGGTAACAGTTTTCACACATACAGGAGACACTTACACATGTAGACACATTGAAATCTATGTCGTTGTGTACATGTCAGTGTGTTTCCACGGACCATGTGTCTGTGTGACCCACACATAGACATGTCCGTTTTTTAGCGGCAGCATGGGCCGGAAAATCACACACACGTGCATATGGATAACACACTGGAATGTCATCCCTGCGATGCCTCCAGGTGTCTGAAAAGCAGTTTAATAGTTAGCTTTGTTCCCCGGTGCTGTATGCAGAAGACGGATCTCATTATTCTCCCCTGCACTGCCGGCGATCAGTGTGAGCAGGGGAGAATGATGAGAATTATACAGTATACAAGTAATAACAGTGGAATAAAAACAATTTTCCTTGCTTTTGCATGGTTTGAGAGACCCCATCCCTCGCTTGTGTGACATGCACATAAAGAGCCGTCTTACACCACGTGCCCATACTAGGAAGCGCCTGTCTTAATCCTGTTCATTTAGACACTGTTCATATGTTCAGGTTTTAAATACATTAGATAGGGACTGCTCCATTAAGGGTTACCTTGACAAGGTGGAGTGGCTTGGTATACACTTTTTTGCAAAAAAAAGTATCGACTAAATACCCTGTATTTGTTGTCATCCTTTTACCAGCACTTGCTGATTATTGTCATATTTTTTACTGCAGGGTATTTTTGCACATTTGTCATTTTGTGCTTTCTTTTTGTGTTTAAGTAATAACAGTGACAGCAGTCGTGGCTGATGGGACTATTACTCCCATCAGCCTACAGCTGCTGCCACTAATAACAGTTACAGCAGGAGCAGCTGATGGGAGTATTCATCATCGGCTGCCTGCGATACAAATACATAAAAAATCTGGTTCCTCTGTATTTTCTATAACCAGCCAGGCAGTCAGCTTCAGCAAGGCTGGTTATCAAAAATAGAGGAGTCCCCATGCTGTCTTTTAAGAGCATCAGTTATGTCGATATTGCTGTGTATTATTAGATATTTTCTTGATGTGTTTTATTAGTGACTTGCTTGCTCATCAGTTCATCCTCAGAAATCAATGTTTACATTTAGTGACAGTAAGCAGAGGAAGATGAGTAGGCTAGATCTCAGGGTCCCGTTTCACTTAGCAACGCACCAGCGATCCAGACAACTATACTATCTGGTAAGGATCGCTTGTGCGCCGCTAAATGGTCGCTAGTAAGCTGCCAAATAGGCAGATCTCTTCAGCGACGCAGCAACCATCCAGCGATCCTCGGCGGTCGTTGGTACCTTGTCGCACAGGAGCTTTTCTGAACGATTCCAGCCTGCATCCCTGATTTCTGCATCACCAGTGAGGTCGCTCGTCGGGTCAAAAACAGCGACATACGCTGGCCAGCGGGACACCGACGATGAAAAAATGGCCCAGGACATTCGAGGACGATCAGCGATATCCAGCGGGGGGGCCGGTCACCCCTGCGTGTCACATCTAGCGAGACCACTGGCGAGGTCGCTTTTGCGTCACAAAATCGGTGACGCTTCAGCGATCTCGCTAGCGATCTCGCTATGTGAGAGAGGGGATTATGTAAGCCAATGTCCAGACAGTATGTCATGGAGAGATCTCACCCAAATGTTTTTCAGTAATGGGTTCCTCCATGTAACGCTCCCTTAGCGTTACATGGAGGAACCCATTACTGAAAAACATTTGGGTGAGATCTCTCCATGACATACGTTATTTTTTCTAAAAAAAGTCTGCGGAGGGGGTGAATTGCAGGATATTAGAGCAATGTATAGGTTCACACCTCAGTTGAAGAATTTCAGACTGTGTGCCATGCCATTGTGTATTATATAGGCTGTGATTGCAAAAATTTGTCTAAGATCATTGTGAGTGTGAATGGTGGATGTGACACAGTAGTAGCACATCGATTCAAAAGCAATGGATTTGTTATAGACAATTTACGGCACTATAAGAGAGTGCTGGTTCCAAACAAATTTATACTAAGCGGATACTCTGAAGGAGTGCCTGTGCATGATTTGGACTACGACACTAAGAGTAAACCGGAAAGTCTTTGAAGTTTGGTCTTACCGCATTTGCATTAGCGTTTTTTTTGTTAATGTTTGTGTTTTTCTACATGTGCATTTTTAAATGGACTAAGTCCTTTTTAATCTAATTTTGAATAAAGTTAATTAGTTTTAATTTTTAGTATATGTCTAGCTTGCTGGTGAAGATATTATTTCTAGCTAGTAGATCACTTGCTGAAAACCATGGACCCATATCTCAATGGATTTTATTTATGATCTTCATGTCTCTCAGAGAATGACTTATCTGGGTGATTCTTGATAGATTTTCTAAGATGATCCATCTTGTACCACTCCCAAAGTTGCCATCTCCTTCAGAGTTGGTGCACTTGTTTTTACAACAGGTGGTTCGGTTGCATGGGATTCCTGAGACCATTGTGTCGAACAGAGGAGTCCAGTTTGTTTCCAGATTTTGGAGAACTTTTTATTCCAACTGGGAATTCAGTTATCTTTCTCCTCTGCGTTTCATCCTAAGGCCTCTTTCACACATCAGGTTTTCGCCGTCAGGCGCGATCCGGCGCTTTTGACAGAAACCGGATCCGGCGAAATGCAATGCCGGATCCGGTTTCCCCCCCATTGACTTGCATTTGCTCCGGATCGCGCCGGATGGCCATGCGTTTCATCCGGTTTTCGCCGGATCCGGCAATGTGTCGCGATCCGGCGTCTGGAAAAAACGTCTACTGTAACGTTTTTTGTCTCCGGCGAAAAAGCCGGACACGCCGGATCCGGCGCGTCCGGCTTTTTCACACAATGAAAGCCTATGAGCGCCGCAATGCGCCGGATCCGGTTTTTTGGTCTGAGCATGCTCAGTAGCTCTGCCCACAGGAGATATATAAAAGCAAGACAATGGGACCCTCAGCCACACCCAACATGCCACCCAAGCCAAGAACCAGGAGCAGGAGAAGGCAGCAGACATCTGCAGCAGCAGCACCATCAGCACCACCCCAAATGGAGCAGCAAATGGAACATGCTGAGGAGGGGAGTCCAGCAGCAGATGAGAGACGGTAATTATCAAATCCCCCATTCCTCCAAACTAGGGCCATGGAATATCAAGATATTCATTGGCCCTTTGTTTCTCTTTATTCAACAGCCGCCAAAGAGATGCAGCAGCAGCAGCAGAAATGGCATCACTGGCAGCAGCAACAGCAGCAGCAGCAATACCCACAGCCATGGAGTCTGGCCATCAACAGGACAGCACATCTTCTTCTGGGAGCCCTCCCTCGCATCGTCAGCGTTTGACGGTAAGTTTTTATTTCCAAAATCCATCATCTCTGTAATATATGTCTATTCATTGCCTTTTATTTCAAAACAGGAATCACAAGATGAAGAGGAGCTCCCAGAAGAAGAAGGAAGGGGTGGACAGACACCTGGAGTGGGCTCACAATTGGTAAGTTTTTTGCATCAAACGCAGAAACACAACATCACACTACACACAACACATAGAAAACAATGTTCTGCAGACCATACACAGCAAACAAATGCCTACATCCAAAGACATAACATTTTTTGTTTTCTTCTCTAGTCTTCCCAATCTGGTGCTCGGCCAAGAGGTCCTCGCAGTGCCTCCCAGGGTCGTCGGCGACAGCAACGCGGCGGTCACCAGCGTGTAAGTATAAATATTTTGGCTTTGTTTTTTGCACTTTTTATTTCATTTCTTTTGTGGAGGCTAATTATGTTATTTTTGTCTTTTTCTTTAACAGCCTTCACAGCGTGCTCCCGACTCTGACGGTGAGGATAGAGGGATTGATGTGGACCGCCTCATCGATCTCGTCAGAGAAAGAGAGCCGCTCTGGAATATGGCTGACCGCCGCCACGCTGACCTGATCGTTACCCGACGACTCTGGGAGGAAATCTGTTCTCTCCTTGTGGGCCGCTGGGAGGACCTCGAAGCTCGGGCCCAGATTAAAGAGCGTAAGTATATACAGTACCGGTTGCTTGATGTAAACCAGTGTTTCCCGAACTCCAGTCCTCGTGGTCCCCACGGATCATGTGTTCAGGATTTCTATTTACTATGGAAATCCTGAAAACATGACCCCTGGGGACCATGAGGACTGGAGTTTGTGAAACACTGATGTTGTATACTAACCACTCCTTTCTCGTTTCAGGGAACAGAATTGTGAATCGGTGGCGGTCTGTGAGGGATCGTTTCAAGAAGGAGTTCAATAAAGAGATGCGGGCCCCGAGTGGATCTGGAGGACGCAGGAGCAAGTACAAGTACGCACAAGCCCTGTCGTTCCTCCGGGAAACAATGCTCACCAGAAGGTAAATATTACACACCACATGTGAAAAAAATGTTAGATGTAACTTTTTTTTTTCAGCCAGGGCCATACCATGTCACTATTTTAATTGTTTTTTTTTCTCTTTATTACACAGCACGGTGAGCAGCACTCGGGAGCCTGCACGATTGGACCCTTCTGAGGCGATCCCTGAGGAGACCGGCACCGAGGGACACTTCGACCGCCCCGTACATCTGCACCTTCCCAGCCTTCCCACACATTCGACCCATCTGTCCCATCCACCAGCACAGGAGCATCGTGGCCGCCTACATTACATGAAGCTGCTGGTGAGGAGATCGCTTTCCCTTTACCCCACCCTTCTGCCCCTGCCACCTCTAGTACACCTGCGGGTACTGGGCGGCAGCGGCAGAGGGGTCAGGAAAAGAGTTATTCGCAAGAGTTCTTGCATCTGAATGCATCTTTCCAGAACTGTCTTAAAGTCTTGTCAGAGCAAATCTCCGCAGGCTTTCAGCAGATCAACTCCAGCATTCTGGAGGTGAAGATACTTCTGCAAACCATGCATTCAGAAGCAAGATCTTCGCCAAACCACACCTTTTTCAGGTCTGTTGTGGAGCGCATGGCAACACTATCTCCTACCCAGCAGATGCATGTAATGCATTCGTGCCATGGTGCTCTACAGCAGGTTACCTCCCAACCTCCACCTCCCACCACTGTAGTTCCTCCACCTGCACCCCCTCCAGCCACTTTCCATCCTCCCCCTCCTATTACATCTGCACCCCCTCCAGCCACTTTCCATCCTCCCCCTCCTATTACATCTGCACCCCCTCCTGCCACTTTCCATCCTCCCCCTCCTATTACATACCAGCAACCTCACCAGTACCAGCAACCTCCCCAGTACCAGACATCTCCCCACTTCCAGCAACCTGCCCCGTACCAAACTCCTTCCCCGTACCAAACTCCTTCCCCGTACCAAACTCCTTCCCCATACAACTTTCCATCAACATCATCTGCTCCTACAGTCCCTGCCCAACCCTCCACTCCACCGCCCACCACCTCTTCTGCCTCCCACATGTCCACCCATTCTGTAGCTTTTTCCACACCTTCACCTCTAACTGTTCCTTCCCCACCACGATCCCAGTCCTCTCTCCACACACCCAGTGTCGAAGTGTCCCGCAGCCCCTCCAGCAGTATTTCCACCCCACAGTACACAGATTTGTAATGTGTGTTTTTTGTAATAAAAATGCCCATTGGGTTTAAAACCTTTATTAAAAAAGTTTTTTGCACTTTAAAAACATTTTACAAAAAAAAAAAAAAATTTAAATAAAAGTTAAATTATCGTTTCACAATGGTTGTCTGTCATTTCTTTCTGCGGCGAACTATGTTTTAAAAAAAGGTTAAATACAGGGTATTTCAAAGGTAAAAAGGTATTCAAAACCAGGTATATAACTGTGGGTAAATTTTAGCTTTTTGCCACAGTTGTGTTCCTGGTTGTGTTTGAAGCAAAGTATTTCACGTAAAAAGTTGTGTTTATTGTTGGTGATTTCCTACCAATGTACACAACTTTTGTTAAAAGGTGAAATTCTTTGCATAAAACACAACCAGGTACACACCTGTGGCCTAAAGGTAAAAATAGTAAGACCATGACAAGATAGCCAACTTTGGTTGGCAAAGGTATATACTGTTGGTCCAGAAGGTACACAAGTTTAGGGCACAAATCTTTCACACTCTGTCATCCCAGTGTACTCTGCCTTGAGGTGACATAAAGTATAGTGGAAAATTGTCCCTGAAACCGTCACAGAACTTCTAGTGGTAATATTTCCAATGACAACATCCATCTTCGCCCTCTTCTCTCCAACCTGCACTTTCTTCTCTACAACCTGTCAAAGAAGGGCTGTAGGAACATGCTATATCTAGTTTTCCAGTAGCCAATCCCGTTCGGAAGGCCACAAGGGTCAATTTTAAAAACCGGATCCGGCGTAATCCGTCGAAAAACGGATAGAAAAACGGATGAACCGGATGAGACGGATCCGGTTTTGTCTGTCAAGAACAAGACGGATCCGGCAGAAAACCGGATCCGGCACTTCAGGTTTTACAAAACATTTGCCGGATCCGGCATTCCGGCACGACGCCGGATCGCGCCTGACGCCGAAAACCTGATGTGTGAAAGTAGCCTAAGACCAATGGTCAGACTGAGAGAACAAACCAGACATTGGAGTCCTATTTGAGATGTTTTATATGTTTTATATCTGCTGATCAGGATTACTGGGTCTCATTTTTGCCCTTGGCCGAATTCGCTCTAAACAATAGAGCTAGTTCTGCCACTTTGATGTTGCCCTTTTTCTGTAACTTTGGGTTTCATCCTCGATTTTCTTCAGGGCAAGTGAAATCTTCAACCTGCCCAAGTGTGGACACTGTGATAGAGAGAATGCAGCAGATTTGGGACCAAGTGGTGGATAAGTTGTCCCTCTCTCAGGAAAAAGCCCAACGGTTTTCCAACCGGCATAGGACCATTGGTCCCCGGTTTAAAGTGGGCGACATGGTTTGGTTGTCGTCAAAGAATATTCCTATGAAGGTTGTGTCTCCAAAGTTGAAGCCAAGATTCATTGGACCTTGTAAGATTTTGGAAATTCTTAATCCTGTTTCCTTTCGATTGGCTCTTCCAGTTACGTTTAAGATCCATAACGTGTTTCATAAATCTCTGTTGAAGAGGTTTGTGGAGTCAGTAGTTCCCATGGCAGCACCTCCTGACCCTATATTGGTTAAAGGCAATGTGGAATATGAGGTAGAGAAAATATTGGATTCTCGTTTGTCTAGACGGAGACTCCAGTACTTGGTCAAATGGAAGGGTTATGGCCAGGAGGATAATTCTTGGGTCTCTGCTTCTGACATTCATGCCGATAGATTGGTTCGTTCTTTTCACCGTACCCATCCTGATCGGCCTGGTGGCGTGGATGAGGGTTCGGTGACCCCTCCTCAAGGGGGGTACTGTTGTGAATTCACTTTCTGGCTTACCTCTGGTTACTAGTGAAGCTGGTTATATTTATAGAGGGGTTGCGAGTTCTCTTCCCGGGCTCCCTCTGATGGTTACTGGAAGTAATGGAGCTGATCTAATTAACAGAGGCCTGCCACCTGATAATGAGGAGGATGACTGGAGATCTGGAGTTTCTGACTGGATTTAAGACAACCTACTCTCTCTATCCCTGCTGGTGATTTTTTCCTGCTTCCTGAGGTCTTAGTTTCCAGCTCAGTCCCTGCATGCTCAAGCTAAGTGCTCTTTTGCTATTGTGCACATTTGATTCGGTTTTGTTTATTTCAGTTTTGTGTGTGGTCAGCCAGCCTCAGCTGGGGCTGTGCTGAATTTCGAGCCTTGTTTCTGTTTGTGCCAGTTTGTTTTTGTACCTTATTAGATTGGCCTCTTTTTGCTCTGCTTTCAGAATATACCAGAGCACTGATATAGTGGGTGAAGTCTAGTGACTTCAGTATTTTTTCTATCAGACATGTTGGGCATTTTTTGGAGGGTTTTTTGCATGATTGCAGACAGAGTCTTTCCTTTCCTGCCCTGTCTAGTTACTGTGGGCCCCATAGTTTGCTCAGTCTATTTTCCTACCTGCGTTTGTGTTTTCATCTTGTCTCACCGACAATATATGTTTGGGGGCTATCTATTCCTTTGGGGTCTGCTCTGGGGCAGTTTAGATTTCCCCTTTCTTGCTTTAGGCTTATTTAGTTCTCCGGCTGTGTTGAGGCATCTAGGATCATCGTAGGTACGCTCCACGGCTACTGCTAGTTGTGTGGATAGGATCAGGGGTCTGCAATCTGCTTAGTTACCAACCTCTCTGGTTTTCTGTGCTTAGATTGGTCTTGCTTTCCTCCTCGGTGACCCAATCATAACCGGTATCCATGAGCTACAGTCGTGATATCCATCGTCTAGAGGAACACAGGGAATGGAATGCATGGAATAAAAATAGTTGCATCGTTAACCTGTCTAGGTGATTTTTATAACACGCAACCTCAGATTTTCAAACAGCAAGTATAAAGTCCTTTGTTAGAAATAAAACAAAACACACTAATACTTTTTTTATTTCAAAATACAAACACAGCTATACTTACCTAATGCCTAATTCCACTTAATCCCTCATCTCCTGTAATAAAACAAAAATTAAAAAGAACAATATCCCTCACCTGTCCATCTTTCTGTCCCATGCCGTAATCCATGTCTGGAGGATAAATAGTTTTCAACCTGGATGGTGAGAAGATACGATCGCTGAGAACCACTGGTGAATGAGCTGCTGCGAGCGCAACATCATTGACCAGCGGTGTCATCATTGTGGTTACCACCAGTCAGTGAGGCTGCATTCCCAGCAGGGCTGAAGTGCGATGACCTCAGCACCATGGGAAAAACTCAGTGATGAGGTCACCACAGTTCAGCTCAGTGAGTTTACAGCAGATCACAGTTAAAAAATCAAACAGCACAGTAATACTTGCCTAACACCTATTCCATTAAAGCCCTTGTCCCCTGTATAAGACAAAACGCCATGAACAACCATTAAACTTACCTTATGCCTAATCCACAGATGCCCATGTCACCTGCAGAAAAAGAGGAAAAAAATAAAAATAAATAACCATATCACTTACCAGTCTGATGTGAAGATAATATATTCTGTCCCACAACTATCCGGATGATTTGGATAGTGGTCACATCAGTGATGTGACTGCTACCCCAGCCAGCTGGAACACACTGACAGGAGTGTAATCTCTCCTGCCGTGTCTAGCTCTGCGCTTCCATGAGAAAGTTCAATGGAGTTCATAACTAAACCTCAATAAACTCACGTACGGCACCGAAGCCTGAGAACTTTCTCACTCAGTGAGTGTTATCATTAGTGAGATCCCTATGGTTTATCAAGTTTGAACTCTGATGAACTTTAATAAGTTGAGTTCAGCAGTACACATAGCATGAGCAATTACACTCCTGTCAGTGTGTTTTGGCTGATTGGGATAGTAGTCACATCACATTGGACAGGTGAGTGAAATTGTTGTTTATTATTTTATTTTTTTCAGGGGAAATCAGTGGATTAGTCGTAAGGTGAGTATCATGGTTGTTTATTATTTTATGTATTGAACAGGTGACATACACTTCAATGGAATGGGTGTAAGGTGAGTATACTGTAACTGTGCCTTTTTTACTTTTACTTCAAATAAAGGAGTATGTGTCTTTCCTTCAAATAAATATATTTATTCTGGATGTGTATTTTTTATAATGTAACTATGGGGATTTAAAATGGCGGCATCTTATAGACGCCAATCCATTACAAATTTGGATTGCTGACAGAGGCCATAAAACAACTGACATGAACCTACAACTGTTACCCCACTTGATGAAGCACCAGGGCAAGAGGGAGCACCAGGTCAAGCACCAGAATTAGCTCATCAAATAGATGCCCCTTTTCTAGGGTGGCTATAGGCTGCTATTTTTAGGCTGGGGCAATATTAATATGCACTTACCAGCCTGAGTATACCAGCCCCCAGATGCCTGCTTAAACTTGGCTAAGTGTCAAAAATGGGGGGCACCTAACGCCATTTGTTTTAATTGCTTTTTTAAATAATTAAAAAAATGGTTTAGTGACCCCTCTGTTCTTGATAAGCAGACAATTGTAAAGCTGACAGCTAAGGGTTGCAGCCCGCAGCTGTCAGATTTGCCTGAACACATTATCAAAAAATAGATGAAATACCTTGTCATATTAGTTTTTTAATTTATTTAGAGTGCACAGTTGTGGGCTGACAAATACACCCATCAGCAACGCCTGCTATCGCTGGTTTCAGTGAAAGCAGGCGTAGACTGATGGGAGTAGCACTTTATCATCAGCCGACGCCTGTGACTGGAGATAAACTTTTTACTGTTGGTCACAGCTGCTGACTCATGCTGTCATCTGACAGCGTGGGAACCACAGCTTACTAACTGGTGGTAATGATCTTACCACGTATCAGAGCCTGTGTTTGCTGCGCTGTCATGCAGATGACAGCATGGCAAACAAAGGGTGTTCATCGCCCCATTCATCTTTTTAAGATGTTCTGCTGAACCCTAACATTCATGTGCTCGGCCTTCACTAGTTACCATTATTACCATGATGTACGCTATTGACCTTCCATGCACCTGGAGGTCTGACATAGGTTGGAATCTTCAGACAACTAGCCCTAAGTGTTGGGGGATGAGAATGTGGTCCGAACTGAAAAGATGGATGTGAATAATGGAGGGGCTGCTGGAGAGGTGAGAGAAGGGTGAATATTTTTTTTCCATATTACGTGTATTATGCTCTGGGGTCTTGAAATATTCCAAAGCATTATAAGAGACATTAATTTTGCAGAGAATGATTTCTCAATGAATTAAATTTTCTAGAACAAACTGCGTGAACAGAAGAATTTGATTTTTACTAGACAATCAAACTTAGGTGCGTTCAGTAAGCTCCAGCTTCATTGACAACTAATTGGGACTCTGCTGGCCTTACTGCATTTACATAACCACCATATATAGAGGAGCAGAACTTTTAAAGTACTCACACTATCAGTATTTGGTCAGTATTTTACATCAGTATTTGCAAGTCAAAACTAAAAGTGGGATTAAAATATAGAAGTGCTGCCGGAGTTTCTATTAGGCCGGCGTCACACTAGCGAATAAATCGGACGAATGCAATGCGATAAAAAAATTGCATTGCATTCGTCCCAATGTTATTCTATGGTGTAGCTCCCATCATCTGATTTTTTGTCGGATCTTTTCCTCAGACTGAGACAATCGCAGCATACTGCGATTGTCACCAATTTTCGGATCGGACTCGCCAATGCAAGTCTATGGGTGCGATAAAAAATCGGAATACAAACAGACCACATGTGTGACTTGCGATAAAATTGCAACACTTCTCCAGGTCACAGAAAATAACATGAGGCATTGGCAGGAGGCTTTGGCATGCAAATTTCACTTGCACCATTAAAAAAAACCAGGAAGAATGCCTCCACGGATTCCTCCATCATGTCCACGCAAGTGAATGTAGAAATGCTTATAGTTCTGGTCCAGGAGAGGCCAGAACTATGGGACCAGAGAGATCCCCACTATGCTGACCGGGCACACAAGGAGGCAGCATGGAGAAGAATCTGTTCCCAGATGTTCAGTGGTTATGCGGCCAGACCTCAGGAGGAGCAGGAGCAAATTAGTAAGTTAAATATTCCCCCAAAAATTCAATTGCACTGTAAAAATGTGGACACATAATTAGAAAGGCAAATGTAATATTCTCAATGTAAGTTACAATATGTGGCCTCCTTGGCCATATAGCTTTCAGAAATTACTATGCCATTAATATCTGCATATTATCCCAATCTAAATTACACATCCCTGACTGGTGGCCCCATTAATATTTTCGGACAAATATTGCAATCCTTAGCTAATTGTTCTTCCACCAAATGCAGTGCTCTCCTTGTTTTTTCGTCCGTATCTTAGCCAGTATATGTCTTTTTTTTATTCAAAAAATATTAGATGTTCGCATCCATACATCATTACCACAGGTTTTTCTACATTTTGATTTAAAGTAGGTTGGTTAGAAGGCCCTTTGTAGTAGGCCTGAACCCATTACTCATTTTTGGAGTATTGGTATAGAGCCATCAGAAATTGAATTCATATAAGCTTAAATATGGTTGCCTAAGCATATTTAAACCGTTGATAACATAGCCATATGTGTGGTCTTAAATCCTGTGTTTTGTTTTACATTGTAGTGACTGATGTGACGAGGCATTGGCACAGCTGTAGGACACATATAGGAGCGAGAGACAGCTGAGGACCCGTAGTGGAGCGGCCGGAACCACCAAGAGGAAATACCTCTTCTTCGACCGCCTACGTTTCCTTGCTCCTGTGATGGATCTGAGACCATAAGTGTAGGGTTAAATTTTGGAATTTTTATTTTTTCAATGCAAAATATTAATGTTTTTTTTTAACATTGTAGCACCGAGCCAAACCTTACAGAGAGGGAGACAGGTTCCGACTCTGAGGTGGTGATAGATCCAATGTCTGATGTTGCTGCAGGGTCAGGCCCATCTGCAGATCTTCCCAAAGCCACACTCCCACCACCAAGATCACCACCACCACCACCACCAGAATCTGGTAGCCAGCCAGCACAACATGAGGACCAGGGCAACAGTAGCAGCCCCACCATGCCACTGGATACCTCTCCACAACCTTCTGCCCTACCACGACGAGGCAGGAGCAGGAGAGAAGGAGCAGCTTCAGGAATAAGGAGGCAGGTTGACTGAGGTGTCTTGGACTACTTGTCCACAGCTGCTCATGATGATGGGGAGGAGGCTTATGGGCGCAATCTTGAACAGTACTTCAGGGCAATTCCCCGTGGGTACAGCCTGCATACCAGAGGGGCTCTACAAATAGTTCTGGATGCCAGCTCACCACTCAATAATGCCCACACTGTGTTTCAATTTTTGGAAAGGTGGCAGCTGCCAGAGGAAAATAAAATAGATTGGCTGGTTGGACTTGAAGTGGCAAGTCAACCATCCTTGGAACCTCTTCCTCCTCCTCCTCCGCCACGGGTGCCAAAACCTCCACCACGGGTGCCTCCGCCTCAGCCTGCACACATCCAGAATGTGGCTCCACAGGTCCAATATATGGGCCAGGGCGCACATGCACAATATGGCCACTTTAACTTACCCAATGTTGGAGGGTGGCCCTAACATGGGTATGTTAGAAATGGCCATATTAGGGGATATGGGCAATTTGGGCAGCCCTATCATCAGGACTACCCCAGCAATTTACTAATTACCCCTACCCAAACCCCAAAATTGATCCTGCCAGGATGCAACAGATGCCAGAGCCAACTGGCAGTGCATAGGGGGACAGTGATTTGGCCCAGCAACCAAGGCCAAATGTCGAAGCAGGGACCCCACCTTCACCACCCCCAACCTACCATGACTTGTAGGTTTGCCTTTGGTACTCATTGTTTTTTTATACAGTATGTATATTATTTGCTCAAATTTTTACATACAGTAATAATGTGCTGCTAACATTATGCCATATGGTACTTATATGGTTATTTTCTTTTGGCATTACCAAAAAAAACAAGTAATAAACTTGTTATTTCACAATGTGTGCTTGTTCATGTTTGGACATGTTCTGTAATGTGTTAGATACATCTAAAACACTAAACTGGTCACAAAAACACACAAAAGGGCAAGCAAAAAGTCTTTATGACAACACAACACAACCAAAACACTACATAGATAAGGCATCATCTTGCCAGGGAGTAGCAGCCTGAGGTGTAAGAAAATAAGTAGTGAACAAATCATGTACTTTGAGTCCCGAGATTGGACGACGGGGTGGGATAACATGTGTCCCAGGCCAAGACACATTGCCAGACTCAACTTCAGCATCATCATGTGAGGGGCAATCATGAATTTGTGTGAAGTTATGTAGGACCACACAGGCTTTAATAACTTCATTTACATTAGCTTCACTCAGCTGAATGGCGGACTGTAGGACCCTCCATTTGGCCGAAAGAATACGAAAGACGCACTCCACCAGTCGCCGAGCACGTGATAGGCGCAAGTTAAATATTCAACGCCGGTGGTCAAGGTTTCTTCTTGGATATGGCCTCATGACATGTCGGCTCAATTGAAGCGCCTCATCTGCTGCAAGAACATTAGGCACCGGTTCAAGATTTCAGTCTGGAAGCTGACGTGGTGGTGGTGGTAGGTCTAGCTGATTATTCAAAATCAAATCAAAATCAAATCAAAATCAAATTTATTATCGCCAAGTACATATTACATATATACAAGGAATTCTTTGTGGCAAAGAGGCAACATAATATATAACAACAGATACAACAAGTAACATCTAACAAGACAGATACAGTATATAGTCTACACATGACGATTTAATTGTTGAACAGAGAGTGGATAGAAGCTGTTCATATGGCGGTTGGTGCTGCATTTGGGGACTCTGAAGCGACGTCCTGAAGGGAGTAGTTGGAATGAGGAGTGTCCCGGGTGAGAGGGATCGGATGAAATTTTCAATGCGTGGGATCGAATACTCTTATAATAAAGATCCTGGATTTTAGGCAGGGGGGAACCTATAATTCTCTCTGCTGTTCTGAAAGTCCTTTGTAAGCGGAGTTTGTCATGCGCAGTGGCTCCCCCATACCAGACTATCAGAGAGGAACAAATCACAGATCTGATGACAGCATTAAAGAATAAGATCAGCAGATTCTTAGACAAACCATATCTTTTCAGCTGACGCAGGAAGAACATCCTCTGTTGTGCTTTTCTTATAACAGCATCCACGTTTTTCCCCCATTTAAGATCATGAGAGATGATAACACCAAGGAATTTGGTCTCTGTGACCCTAAGAACCACTACGTCATGGATGTAGATTGGAAGTATCTCATGTTGATCTTTCCTAAAATCCACAACCATCTCAGCAGTTTTTTTAGTGTTGAGTACAAGATTATTGGCTTTACACCAGTCACATATTCTTTCCACCTCACTCCGATACAAGTCTTCAGCATTTCCCCTGATGAGACCAATCAGTGTCATATCATCGGCAAATTTCAATATTTTTACTGAGTCTGCTGAAGAGATGCAATCATTCGTATAGAGAGAAAACAGTAATGGGGACAAAACACACCCCTGAGGTGCCCCGATGTTTATTACGCAGCCTTCTACCCATAGTGGAAGAATTGAAGACTCTGGAGTCGCCAGTTCTTCCATAGGCCCCAATATCTACAATTATAAATCTGTAGTGAGTGTCAACCAGGGCCAACAATACTACAGAAAAATATTGTTTATAATTATAGAATTGGGACCCTGAGTTCGGCGGCTTACGTACACGGATATGCTTCCCATCCAGGGCTCCAATACATTGAGGAAACTGGCACGTGGCCTCAAATCCACAGGAGATACGCAACCAGTCTGCCATTTTTGGCTCCAGTATTACCACATGATGGAGTCTGGACCAGATTTCTGAGCATGTAGACCCGGACAATGCCAGAGATTGCAGATTTCCCGATTAAAAATTCTAAATGCAGGCCAGCATATGAAAGGCCAGTTGAAAGGAAGCTAAAAAAAAAAACATGAGTACACAGCCCAACAAACAACAGATAAAGCTTAAATCAAATTTATAGTCTATCAATTCTAAAATATGGTCAACATTAAATTACATGCCATGGCTTGGTTCAGTAGTACACACGGTGGCTCAGTGGTTAGCGCTGCAGTCTTGCAGCGCTGGAGTCCTGGGTTCGAATCCCACCAAGGACAACATCTGCAAGGAGTTTGTATGTTTTCCCCGTGTTTGCGTGGGTTTCCTCCCACACTCCAAAGACATACTGATAGGGAATATAGATTGTGAGCCCCACCGGGGACAGTGATGAAAATGTGTGCAATCTGTAAAGCGCTGCGGAATATGTTAGCGCTAAATAAAGATTTATTATTTTATTTATTTAAAGCATATCATGTATCTTGGGAAATGTGCTTGTAAATATATAATATTACATGCCAAAAATCTATAAGATTCAAGGTCTGGTACGGAAATATGCTGCTTCACACATCATCACCATATTGCTTTAAGACATACCGTAAGGTAAGGAGATGCCGCTCCTCTGCAGAAATAGCTTTGCGCATCCTCGTGTCCTGAAACGTGATCCCAGGGCACACAATCTTCAGCAAAAGATCAAATGTAGCAAGACTCATCCAACAATATTGAAAGAACTTCTTCAGATGGCTACGCAGAGATGTGTAGAGACGGTGGAAATGGCCTTTAGATATCCTGCGCAACAAAAGCGGATGGACCCACATTCGTCTACTCCTCCTCGGATCGACAATCACAAGGTATGGCTCACCAAAACGTCGGGATATAACCCAATAGAAAAGAACACGCTCAGTGGTGTTAAAAGTCAGCCTGTCTGTAATGTTTAGCACAAAGCAGAGATAACAAAATCCAAGCACTGACTCTATGGCAAAGGTAACAGGCTCCCACCTGTTGGCGAGCCCATAAATATAGGGCAAGATGATGATTTAAATTAGTTTCAGGCCTAAAAACAGTTATTTGTCCATTTTGCAAGCCTCTGAGAAAATATCACCAGACGGATGTCAAACGGATGCTTAGATGCAAATAAAATCAGATCATCACAGGAAATTCGGATGACAGACGGATCCCTGGTCAAGAAACCTTTGTGCGATTTCGGTCCGT
Source organism: Dendrobates tinctorius (assembly GCF_039654945.1). Taxonomy (NCBI): domain Eukaryota; kingdom Metazoa; phylum Chordata; class Amphibia; order Anura; family Dendrobatidae; genus Dendrobates; species Dendrobates tinctorius. Next base: position 58,066,048 of record NW_027361707.1, on the reverse strand, counting down.
AAAAATCGGACCAATTTTTTTATCGTTGTGTGTGACTCCGGGATTATTCTTTTCCTCTGATTGTTCCACTCCATACTGTTGTTAAAGTACTGACCAAATACTGAACATGTGAATGAGGCATAAAAAATATTGTGGATGCGAGGTAGAAATTGACAGAAATATTAAAAGTCAATCCAAAACCAAGTTTCCACAATGAGTATGTGGTGCATTTTTGATGTTCCAAATATCCTGCATTATTTCTGTACCAATTAGTTAAATTTGGCTACTTGTGTTTTTTTAGGCTGGAGTCATACTAATTTTTCTAAAATTGTTCCAATTTTAATGCACGAGAGTAGGACGAGTGTTATGCAATTTTGTTTCTGATTCCTCTGTGATTGCAATGAAATTGTGCTTTTTCTCCGGTTATGAGCGTTTGTGATGTGAATGCCATCCGTTTGCCATGCAATTTTCTTCAAGTGTTTTTAATAAAAAGCAAAGGCAATCCTCTTGTAGAACCCTATGTAAAGCCACTTTCCCATGACCCACACTGGGAGCACATATATCTTTTTGGCATATTCCCTCAAAATACCACTGTTTGCTGGATTTGGGTTGTTTTTGTGCAGAAACATGACATTCAACCTGACCTTTAACATTATCCTTTTCCACTAGGTCTCATGGCAGTGCTATTGCAAGCCCTACCCAAATGTAGCTGATCTGAGAAGGTAGAATCGATACTGGATACATCCGCTACTGACAAAAAGGATATATGTAACACCAGTGTGTTTGTACTTTGTTTCCCCGGTGTTACTCTGCATGTCTCTGCATTAGCCCTTTGCTCCTCTCCTCCTAACTAGCAGGGATACTGTTGTCTGTTACCGTTTTGGATGCTGCTAAGTTCCCTGCCTCGCTGTGTAGCTGTACATGCGTGTGTCGCTCCGCTGCTCTGCATGACCACTTGCTGGTGCGGTCCCTGGCTGCCGCTGTGGAAAGCTATCAGTGGAGTAAAAGGTCCTCTGCACTGTGTGTGTGGCTTACCACGTGTGTTCAGGCTTGCAGCTCGCCAAGTGTGCTTTGCAATGCTGATTTGTGTTTGGCTCTGCTTAGAGTGTGCGCGGCCACACCTCCCCTGTTTTTATGAGGAATGGGTGTGTGCTACAATTGCTGCTCCAGCCTATCACTGTGAAGCAGCTGCTATATAAATGTTCCCTGCCCTGTGGGGCATTGCCAGAGCTTCGCATTGAGTTCCTGAACCTAGCTATGTGAGTTTGTCGTTTTAACTCCTGCTGTGATTCTGATCAGTTCTGGGGGAGCTGTTGCGCTTTGTCCCTGTGTGAAATGTGTCTTGTATCTCGGCCTGCTCTAGGGGCAGAAATACCCAGATCGCCCTTCCTGGAGGCTGCATCTCAAGGCCCGTCCATATTGTGTCTTGTTTCCTGAATCCTTGATCCTGGATCTGTTCCTGCACCTGACCCTGTCTGAATTGTGACTTGTTTTTCCGTCCTGCTCTGGGGGCAGAAATACCCAGATCGCCCTTCCTGGAGGCTGCATATCCAGGCCCGTCTATGTTGTATCTTGTTTCCTGAATCCTGGACCTGCTTGTTTACCTGATCCTGTCTGAACTGTGTCCTGTTATGAATGGGTCACCGAGGAGGATAGCAACCCCAGGCTAAGCCACAGAAAACCAGAGAGGTTGGTACCTAAGTGGATTGCAGACCCCTGAACCTATCCACACAACTAGCAGTAGCTGTGGAGCATGCCTAGATGATTCTAGATGCCTCGGGACAGCTGGAGAGCTAGCTAAGCCTAAAGCTAGAAAGGGGAAATCTAAACTGCCCTGGAGCAGACCCCAAAGGAATAGATAGCCCCCAAACAAATATTGTTGGTGAGACAAGATGAAAACAAAAACGCAGGCAGGAAAATAGACTGAGCAAACAATGGGGTCTACACTGAGTAGATAGAACAGGAAAGGAAAGACACAGTCTGCAATCACGCAAAAAACCCTGCAAAAAGTCCAACACGACTGATGCACAAAAAACACTGAAGTCGCACGACTTCGCTCCCACTATACCAGCACTCTGGTATATTCTGAAAGCAAAGCAAAAAGAGACCAATATAACAGGGGACAAAACAAACTGGCACAAGCAGTACCATATGGACGGTGATTCAGCACAGCCCCAGCCGGAGCTGGCTGACCCGCACAAAGCAGCGATAGACAAAACCAGATCAAGTGCAAACAGAATAACAAATGAACCACTTAATTGAACCATGCAGGGACAGAGCAGGAGACATCAGACCTCAGGAGGCACAGGAAGAAAATCACCAGCAGGGATAGAGGGAGTCAGCTGTCTTAAATCCCAATCTGAAACCCCAGATCTCCAATCGTCATCCTCATTATCAGGTGGCAAGCCTCTGTCAATCAGATCAGCTCCACTACCTCCAGTAAACACTAGAGGGAGCCCAGAAAAAGAACTCGCAACCCCTCTGTCAATATGACCAGCTTCACTACCTTCAGTAATAACCAGAGGGAGGCCAGAATGAGAATGCACAACAGTACCCCCCTTGAGGAGGGGTCACTGAACCCTCATCCACGCCACCAGGCCGGTCAGGATGGACCCGGTGAAAAGCACAAACCAATCTTTTGGCATGAATGTCAGAAGCAGAGACCCAAGAATTATCCTCCTGGCCATAACCCTTTCATTTGACCAAGTACTGGAGTCTCCATCTAGCCAAACGAAAATCCAATATTTTCTCTACCTCATACTCCTAATTGCGGTTAACCAATACAGGGTCAGGAGGCGCCGCCATGGGAACTACTGGCTCCACAAACCTCTTCAACAAAGATTTATGAAACACGTTATGAATTTTAAGTGTAACTGGAAGAGCCAAATGGAAAGAAACGGGATTAAGGATTTTCAAAATCTTATTAGGTCCAATGAATCTTGGCTTGAATCTGGGAGATGCAACCTCCATAGGAATATTCTTTGAAGACAACCAAACCATATCACCCACTTTAAACCGGGGACCAATGGTCCTATGCCGGTTGGAAAGTCATTGGGCTTTTTCCTGAGAGTGGGACAACTTATCCACCACTTGGTCCCAAATCTGCTGCATTCTCTCTACCACAGAATCCACACTTGGGCAGGCCAAAGATTCCACCTGCCCTGAAGAAAATCGAGGATGAAACCCAAAGTTACAGAAAAAGGGCGACATCAAAGTGGCAGAACTAGCTCTATTGTTTAGTGTGAATTCGGCCAAGGGCAAAAATGAGGCCCAGTCATCCTGATCAGCAGATATGAAACATCTCAAATAGGACTCCAAAGTCTGGTTTGTTCTCTCAGTCTGCCATTGGTCTGAGGATGAAATGCAGCGGAGAAAGATAACTGAATTCCCAGTTTGGAACAAAAAGCTCTCCAAAATCTGGAAACAAACTGGACTCCTCTGTCCGACACAATTTTCTCAGGAATCCCGTGCAGCCGAATCACCTGCTGTAAAACAAGGGCACCAACTCAGAAGAAGATGGAAACTTTGGGAGTGGTACAAGATGGACCATCTTAGAAAATCTATCACAGATCACCCAGATAACAGTCATTCTCTGAGAGACTGGAAGATCAGAAATAAAATCCATTGAGATATGGGTCCATGGCCTCCTGGGCACTGGCAGGGGCATCAACAACCCACTAGAACGAGAACAGGGCTAAATCTCTGGTACCAAAAATACCTGGATGACCAGCCAACGCGGAGCAATGAATTTCAGACATTACTCTTTTCCTCCACTGGTCAGGGACATACAATTTTCCCATAGGGCAACGTTCAGGTTTGTCCTCCTGAAATTTCTCCAGGGCACATCTCAAATCGGGTGAGATGGCGGAAAGAACTACACCCTCATTTAGAATGGTAGTAGGCTCGGTCACATCAAGAGAATCTGCAAAGAAACTCCAGGAAAGGGCGTCTGCTTTAACATTCTTAGTGCCCGGAAGAATAGAGACCACAAAATTAAAATGTGTGAAAAACAAGGCCCCACTAGCCTGTCTAGGATTCAAGCGCTTGGCTGATTCAAGATGAATCAAATTCTTGTGGTCGGTGAGGACCACAACTTGATGTCTAGCTCCCTCCAACCAATGTCTCCACTCTTCAAATGCCCATTTCATGGCCAACAATTCCCGAATCCCCACATCATAGTTACGTTCAGATGGGGAGAATTTTCGAGAAAAGAAGGCACAGGGATTCATCTTAGAAGTCACGGGATCTCTTTGGGACAAAATGGCTCCTGCATCAATCTCAGAAGCATCTACCTCCACCTGAAATAGGAGTGAGACATCTGGTTGCCGTAGAACCTGAGCAGAAGTGAATCTCCGCTTAAGCTCCTGAAATGCCGAGACTGCCTCTGGAGACCAATTCACCACATCTGCGCCCCTTTTTGGTCAAATCAGTCAGTGGTTTAACTATACCAGAATAATTACTTATAAATTTACTGTAGAAATTAGCAAAACCTAAAAACTTCTGGAGAGCCATCAAAGAAGTGGGATGGACCCAATCATAAATGGCCTGTATTTTGGCTTGGTCCATTTCAATATCAGACAGGGACAAAATGAATCCCAAAAATGAAATCCTCTGTACACCAAAGAGGCACTTCGATCCCTTAACATACAGAGAATTTTCCCTCAAAATCCGGAACATAGTCCGGACATGTTCCACATGAGTATACCAATCACTGGAAAAGATCAAAATATCAACCACATAAATGATCAAAAAGTTATCCACAAAGTCCCAGAAAATATCATTCATAAAAGAATGGAAGACGGAAGGGGCATTAGTGAGCCCAAAAGGCATCACCAGGTACTCAAAATGTCCCTCCGGAGTATTAATCGCTGTCTTCCATTCATCCCTGTGCTTAATGTGAATAAGATTATATGCCCCTTGAGGTCAAGCTTGGTAAGCCAGCAGGCACTTTTAACTCTGGAAAATAAATCAGAAATCAGGGGTAACGGGTACTGATATTTAACAGTGATTTTGTTAAGGGAACAATAGTCAATACATGGCCTTAATGAACCATCTTTCTTTGCCACAAAAAGAAACCCAGCACCTAAAGGTGAAGAGGATAGTCTAATATGACCCTTCTCCAATGACTCCTTGATATAAGATCGCATAGCATCATGTTCGGGTACCGATAGGTTGAAAAGCCAACCCTTGGGAAATTTACACCCTGGCATTAACTCAATTGCACAGTCATAACTCCTATGAGGAGGCAGATGCAGACTTACTCTCACTAAATACATCAGAAAAATCAGCCAAATTGTCAGGAATATCATGAGACTGGGGAGAGGTGGTGAAAACAGGAGTGTCACTAAGAACACATTGACAACCCCAACTCACCACAGACACAGATTTCCAATCCAAAACAGGATTATGAGTTTGCAACCAAGGGAAACCAGAACAATATTATCATGCAAATTGTGCAACACCAAAAATTTACAATTTTCTTGGTGGTCCAGGGCGACCCGCACTATAATTATAATAATAATAACCTTTATTTATATAGCACTAACATATTCCGCAGCACTTTACAGTTTAACAGTTTCAAAACACAAGTCATAAGTAACAACGTTAACAATAAAATAATTAAAGCAAAATAAGACGAATTAACACGACCCTGCTCGTGAGAGCTTACAATCTACAATGAGGTGAGGGAGATACAAAGTACAGGTGTGTATTTACAATTGTATATTTACAATGAAGGTCCAGCCATCTTGAGGGAGTGAAGGATGGATGGAGATAGTGAATGGGCTATACAGGCACACTTACACATAGAATGACTTTGATTAGTGAACGTGATAAGCAGCTTTGAACAAATGTGTTTTGAGGGAGCGCTTAAAACTATGCAAATTGTGGTTAGTCCTAATTTCTTGGGGTAGAGCCTTCCAGAGGATAGGAGTAGCACAGGTGAAGTCTTGGAGTAGGGAGTGGGAGGTAGGATTAGTGCAGAGGTTAGTCGAAAGTCGTTTGCAGAGCGCAGCGATCGGCTAGGCCGATAGACAGAAATGAGGGAGGAGATCTAGGGGAGTGCCGCACCATGGAGAGCTTTGTGGGGGAGAACAAGTACTTTGAATTGGATCCTATAATGAATGGGCAGCCAGTGTAATGACTGACGAAGAGCGGACACGTCCGAGTACCGATTAGCCAGATGGACGACCCTGGCTGCTGCATTAAGTATGGACTGGAGAGGGGATAGTCGAGTTATGGGGAGGCCAATTAATAAAGCGTTGCAGTAATCCAGGCGGGAGTGGATCAATGCTGCAGTGAGGGTTTTTGTTGTTTCCATGGTGAGAAAAGGGTGAATTCTAGAGATATTCTTTAGGTGTAAGCGGCAAGAGCGGGCAATAGATTGTATATGGGATGCGAGGGAGAGATTGGTGTCAAACATAACACCCAGACAGCGCGCCTGCTGCCGGGGTGTTATTGTGGTACCACCCACGGAGAGGGAAATGTCAGATTTATGGAGGTTAGTAGATGGCGGGAGCAGAAGAAGTTCAGTTTTGGAGAGGTTGAGTTTCAGATAGAGAGTGGACATGATATTGGAGACTGCAGACAGACAGTCACTGGCGTTCTGTAGTACAGAGGGGGTAAGGTCGGGGGAAGATGTATATAGTTGTGTGTCATCAGCATAAAGATGGTGCCAAAAGACATATCTGCTGATGGTCTGTCCAATTGGGGCTGTGTAGAGAGAGAAGAAAAGGGGCGCCAAGGACTGAGCCCTGAGGTACCCCGACAGCAAGAGGAAGAGGAGATAAAGTGGAGCCAGAGAATAAAACACTGAAGGAGCGGTCAGAGAGATAGGAAGAGAACCAGGAGAGAGTAGTGTCCTTAATGCCTAGTGACTGGAGCCTAGAGAGTAGGAGATGGTGGTCAACAGTATCGAAAGCTGCAGATAGGTCAAGAAGAATGAGCAGAGAGTGGTCACTGTTACGTTTTGCTGTCAGAAGGTCATTGGTCACTTTGATGAGTGCAGTTTCAGTCGAATGTAGGGGGCGGAAGCCGGACTGTGAAGGGTCTAGAAGGGAGTGAGTGGAGAGGTAACGGGTAAGGCAAGAGTAAACTAGGCGCTCCAAAAGTTTAGAGATGAAGGGGAGATTGGAGACTGGTCTGTAGTTGTTTGTGCAGGATGGGTCAAGAGCGGGTTTCTTTAGTAATGGAGTAGTGATGGCGTGTTTGAAGGAGGATGGGAAAATGCCCGAGGAGAGGGAGAGATTAAAGATTGTAGCTAGGTGGGTTGTGATGACTGGAGAGAGAGACTGGAGGAGATGTGAGGGAATGGGGTAGGTAGTGCATGTACTTGGACGAGAAGAAGAGAGGAGTCTGGAGACTTCTTCTTCTGTGATGGGATCAAATGTGGAAAGTGAGCCAGGGGAGATGCAGGAAGGGATGGGAGTCACAGCACTTGGTGATTGGGAGCAGATTTCCTGATGGATATTATCTATTTTTTCTGTAAAGTGGGAGGCCAGGTCATCAGCACAAATGTCTGTGATAGGGGCTTGTGCTTTTGGCCTGAGGAGGGAGTGAAAAGTGTCAAAAGTTTCTTTGGGTTGTTGGCTAGTGAGGAGATCAGGGTGGTGAAGGAGGTCTGTTTGGCGAGGTGAAGGGTAGCGTTATAGGTTCTTAACAAAAAATTGAAGTGGATGAATTCTTCTGGTGTGCAGGTTTTTCTCCATAGGCGTTCAGCACTCCTATAGCATCGCTGGAGAAGTTGAGTTTACGATGTGAGCCAGGGCTGTTTTACTCTGTGCTTGGAGGTTCTGAGGGTGAGGGGAGCTACTTGGTCAAGGGTGATTCTAAGAGTGTCATTGTAGTGATGAACAGCCAGATTAGGACAGGAAAAAGAGGAGATTGGGGACAGTGATGAGTGTAGGCAGTCTGAAAGTGTCTGAGTGTTAATGGCTAGTAGATTTCTGACTGTGTGGTAGGTAGGAGTGAGCTGGGGTGGGCGAGGATTTGTGAGCGTGAAGGAGAGAATGTTGTGGCCAGAGAGTGGAAGCGGTGAGTTATTTAGGTGGGAGATTGAACAGAACCGGCCGAAGACCAGATCAAGGGTGTTACCGTCTTTGTGTGTCTCAGAGGTTGAAAGCTGTGAGAGGCCTAGAGAGGTGGTTAGTGATAAAAGCTGGGATGCAGATGTGGAAGTAGGGCTATTAATGGGGATGTTGAAGTCTCCCAGGATAAGGATTGGAAGTTCTGAGGACATGAAGTGTGGCAGTCAGGCTGAAAAGTGGTCAAGGAAGTGGGTGGGTGAGCCTGGGGGCCGGTATATTACCGCTTCTCTGAGGGAGAGGGGACGGAAGAGCCTGATGGTGTGGACCTCAAAAGAAGGGAATAAGAGTGATGGAACTGGGGGGATGACCTGGAAAGTGCATTGTGGGGACAGGAGTATGCTGACTCCACCACCATGTCTGTTTGTGGGTGTCGGAGAGTGAGAGAATTGTAAGCCACCATAGGAAATGGCAGCAGGAGAGACAGTGTCAGAATCCTGAATCCAGGTTTCAGTGAGGGCCAACAGATTAAGAGAGTTGTTCAGAAAGTAGTTGTGTAGGAAAGGAAGCTTGTTGCAAGCAGACTGTGGATTCCAGAGGGCACAATTAAAAGATGGAGATGACGGGGTGCAAGAAATATTAACAAGATTATTATGGTTTCGATATGAGGTAGGGTAGGGGTTGAGGATGGGGGATGGAGGACCAGGGTTGGGGGAGATGTCCCCTGAAATCAGTAGGAATAGGAAGATAAAGAGCAAATAGTTGTTGGAATTTTAAGTAGTTTTTTTCTGCAATGTGTTTGGGTATACTAATAGATCACAGACTGAATATGAGTCAACAGTGTGATGCAGCAGCAAAAAAGGCAAATGCAATTCTAGGATGTATTAACAGAAGCATACAGTCTAGATCACGTGAAGTCATTATTTCCCTCTACTCCTCTTTGGTCAGACCTCATCTGGAATATTGTGTCCAGTTTTGGGCACCACATTTTAAAAAAGACATCAACAAACTGGAGCAAGTTCAGAAAAGAGCGACCAGAATGGTGACCGGTCTGCAAACCCTGTCTTATGAGGAAAGGTTGCAGGATTTGGGAATGTTTAGTTTGCAAAAGAGAAGACTGAGAGGAGACTTAATAGCTGTCTACAAATATCTAAAGGGCTGTCACATTGTAGAAGGATCAACTTTATTCTCATTTGCACAAGGAAAGACTAGAAGCAATGGGATGAAACTGAATGGGAGGAGACACAGATTAGATATTAGAAAAAACTTTTTGACAGTTAGAGTGATCAATGAGTGGAACAGGCTGCCACGAGAAGTGGTGAGTTCTCCTTCAATGGAAGTCTTCAAACAGAGGCTGGACAGACATCTGACTGGGATGATTTAGCGAATCCTGCTTTGAGCAGGGGGTTGGACCAGATGGCCCAGGAGGTCCCTTCCAACTCTACGATTCTATGATTCTATGATTCTATGATTCTAAGATTGGCTGAGGTTTCTCAGTAAGGTGAGGAGTGCATGGGAGCTGTACATGGGAAAGGGAAGTATAGAGGGGCTGATGTGTGTGAGTCATGATGGAGGGGGGATAGGGTGATGAATGTGGATGGCAAAGGAACACAGGAGGATAAAAATAAAGCACGTGGTTAAAGGTGAGAGCAAAGTGTGGGTTACTTGACTCCTGACCTGACTAACTGCCATGTATAACTGCCATTTTCCTGAAGCTTAGCTTCTGTGATGCTTTGCTTATGGGATGCTTGCGTGCTGCACCCCACACTGCGTGCTTCCCCTTAGAAACTACTACATATATAGGCCACACTACAGGGTCAGGAGAGAGGGATTGTGGGAGCTAGTTGGGTATAATTTGGCAGCTGGGGCCAGCACACCAGGGGATGGTTAGATGATCAAAGGAACTAGACCAGGCTGTGTCAATATGCTATAGTGCCTTCCAGCTGATAAGATCAAGAGAGACCCCAGTCATGGATCTTAAGCAGTAAGCATTACATACAGTGCAACAAATGAATTACACCAAAGCTTTAGCAAGCACACTAAAATATGCAGCAAAATGGTAAAGCAGCAGAAGTACGGAGTTGTACCATTTGGATATATTGCAGCAGAAAATAGAGGCAGCAGAGGTGGGAAGTTGTACTATTCAAGCTGCTTGCTAGCAGTGAATGGAGTAAATACATGCAGGGTGACGCAGTTGATTACCATTTGGATATATTGCAGCAGAAAATAGAGGCAGCAGAGATGGGAAGTTGTACTATTCAGGCTGCTTGCTAGCAGTGAATGGAGTAAATACATGCAGGGTGGCTCAGTTGATTACAGTTATCACCTGGGTCCAAAACTAGGGTTTATTCTCCGCCAAAGGAGAAGCATCAATACCCCTCAAAGGGATAGCAGTCTGCAGGGGTATCACGGGAAAACCACAATGTCTAGCAGAAGTCCAGATCCATAAGATTCAAAGCTGCTCCTGAAAAGCCTTAGCGGAAAATGTAGACAAGGAGCAGATCAGGGTAATCGCCAAAATGAGCTTAGGCTGTACACTGCCCACCGCAAATGTGTGAGCAAAACGCTTTTCTCATTTAGGGCAGTCAGAAATAGTATGAGAGGCATCCCCACAGAAAAAACACAACTTATTACGCCTTCTAAACTCCTGTCGTTGCGCCCTAGACAAAACCACATCGCACTGCATGGGTTCAGAAGCTCGTTCGAAAGGCAGCAACGCCTCTCGTGTAGTTTTACGTTCACGTAAATGCCGATCAATTTGAATGGCCAATGACATAGAGTGGTCAAGACCAGAGGGAACAGGAAATCCCACCATAACATCTTTTACAGTTTCTGCCAAACCCTTCTGAAAGAGAGCTGCTAGGGCATTGTGATTCGAGTTAATAAGGACCGCCCACTTTTGGAATTTTTGACAATATAACTCTGCAGAATCCTGACCCTGGTTCAATGCCAATAAGGTTTTCTCAGCTTGATCAATAGCATTAGGTTCATCATACAACAACCTCAAGGCTGGAAAAAACACGTCCACATTAGCCACAATAGGATCTCTGGGTGTCAAAGAAAAGGCCCAATCCTGGGGATCGCCGAGAAGCAGGGAGATGACAATTTTAACCTGCTGCACACAGCTCCCCGATGTGTTAGGTTTCAAAGCAAAAAAATAGTTAACAATTATTCTTAAAATTCAAAAATTTACACCGATCCCCATAAAACACATCAGGAGTAGGGATTTTTGGTTCAACAGCAGATGATTGAGCGAGATAGGCAGAAATTCCCCACACTTCAGCAGCGAGCTGCTCAACACGATCAGACAATTGCTTAGTCTCCATTTAGACAAAAAAATATCCTCCTACAGCCCCAGAGAAAAAAAAAAGGAAAAAATATATAAAAAAATTGACACTTTTTTTTAAATTCTTTCCATCTTGAGATTACCCTAGAGTCTACAGTTAGGCTGGTGATTCTGTTATGGAGGATAGCAGGCCCAGGCTAAGCCACAGAAAACCAGAGATGTTGGTAACTAAGCGGATTGCAGACCCCTGATCCTATCCACACAACTAGCAATAGCCGTGGGGCGTACCTACGATGATCTTAGACGCCTCGGCACAGCCGGAGAGCTAGCTAAGCCTAAAGCAAGAAAGGGGAAATCTAAACTGCCCCAGAGCAGATCCCAAAGGAATAGATAGCCCCCAAACATTTAGTGTCGGTGAGACAAGATAAAAACACAAACGCAGGCAGGAAAATAGACTGAGTAAACGATGGGGCCCACACTGACTAGACAGGACAGGAAAGGAAATACACTGTCTGCAATCACGCTAAAAACCCTGCAAAAAGTCCACCACGTCTGATGCACAAAAAACACTGAAGTCGCATGACTTCGCGCCCACTATATCAGCACTCTGGTATATTCTGAAAGCAAAGCAAAAAGAGACCAATATAACAGGGGACAAAGCAAACTGGCACAAGCAGTAACTTATGGGCGGTGATGCAGTACAGCCCCAACCGGAGCTGGCCGACCCGCACAAAGCAGAGATAGACAAAACCAGATCAAATGCAAACAGAATAGCAAATGAACCACTTAGCTGAACCATGCAGAGACAGAACAGGAGACATCAGACCTCAGGAGGCACAGGAAGATAATCACCAGCAGGGATAGAGGGAGTCAGCTGTCTTAAATCCCAATCTGAAACCCCAGATCTCCAATCGTCATCCTCATTATCAGGTGGCAAGCCTCTGTCAATCAGATCAGCTCCACTACCTCCAGTAACCACCAGAGGGAGCCCAAAAAGAGAACTCGCAACCCCTCTGTCAATCTGACCAGCTCCACTACCTTCATTAATAACCAGAGGGAGGCCAGAAAGAGAATTCACAACAGTGTCCTCTGTGTGATGTTCCTGAGGTCCTTCCGTGTCTTGAACCCTGTGCCCAGTGACTGTGACTACTTGCTCTCTGACTTGCTGTGATTTAAGCTGGGTTCATCTTGGAAGTAGGAGTCCGGGGTATCCGCTGAGTTTCTGCTACTCTGTTCTCAGCTGGTTATTCGGTGCAATTCCCTTCTGGTTCCAGTCCAACCCAGCGGGGTTTGCACCAGACCACTTGGGTTCCTTTCTAGGTCGCTGCCAGATGTCTGGAGCCTGATGACCACGGCCTGATGTCTGGTGTCTGACGACCTCTTACAGATGTGCTGTGCCTGATGTCCTCTGCCAGATGACCGGATCCTATTCTTCCCTGCCCGATGTCCGGAGCCTGACAATTGCTGCCAGGGGACCGGAGCCTGATGACTGTGGCCTGATGTCCAGAGCTGATGTCCGCAGCCTGATGTCTGGAGCCTGACAATCTCTGCCAGATGTCCAGAGTCTGATGCCAGTGTGCTGATGCTCTATCTGAGATCCGAGTCACGATGTCCGCCTGATGTCCTGCCTGAGACCCTACGTCCTGGTGTCCTCATGTCATGATGCCCAGTCCATGTTCCTGATGCCCAGCCCGTGTTCCTGATGCCCAGTCCGTGTTCCTGATGCCCAGTCCGTGTCCCGATTTTCCGTCAATGCCCTCAGGTCTGCCCAGTGATGACGTCCTTCTGGGATCAGTGTCTGATGTTCTCCTGCTGAGCCTGTGCTACGCCTGAGGCCTGAGAGAGGCCGCCCTAGTATGCCCATGCCAGACAACTCTGGACTGCATCAACCCGTGATGTTGTCCTGCCTTCATTTGTTATCCTGAGACGTGCACCCTTCCCTTACTTGCGGAATCTGAAGCCACAGACCCCGGTCGCTACCCTTCCGTAGTCCGGGTAGGCCCGGGTCCTCCCTGTGGTCCAGTCAGTCCACATTCCGTCCCCACCTGGCACGCTCGCCCCACGTCAGAGTGGTCGGTCGACGTGGAGGCTCTGGCTCAGCAGCGACCACGGTCGGAGTTCGTGACACTATGAAAGGTCACTTTAATAGACTGTATGATGATTTATACATGCATCCTCAAAAGTGTTATGACTACTATAAGATAAGCATATCTAAATTTGACCATCTTTTTGAGGTGCTGAGGCCAGAAATAACCAACCACACTAAGGTAATTTGACTGAACACTTTAATTATATTTTTTGTAAACTTATTTTGTTCTTCATCCGTTTACCATTTTCACCAACACTTTGTGATTTATTTTAAATACCTTAGTCCATTTTTTCATTATTAATATGTATTCAATGTTTAGACCATCAATGTGACCATGTTACACCAAAAAGAACTTTTCCTCTCTACCCGAAGCTATAGCTTCCCAAAACCACAAAAAGTGTTAATCATAAAAGACCACCTAGACATGTTTCGTGTCTATGAACGCATTATGACCTGGAGAATCATAATGGTAGGTCAGTTTTAGCATTTAGTGTAACTAGCAAAAAATCCTAGCAAAAAAACAAGTGTAGGATTGCAATTTCACCTCACTTGGAATTTTTTTTTCCATTTTTGAGTACATGACATAGTAAAACCAATGATGTAATTCAAAAGTACATCTCATCCCGCAAAAAATAAGCCCTCATATGGCCATATTAATGGAAAAATAAAAAAGTTATGGCTCTAGAAAGAAGGGGAGCAAAAAACTAAAATGAAAAATCGAAAAAAGCTCCAGGAGTTAAAGGGCTAACATATAATGACTCAATTTAATAATGTTGGCTAAGTAAGTTATATACCAAGATATTGTACTATTTTTTACTTATCAACTTGGTATTTTGTAGTTAAATTGGGTCCTATTATAGGTATTGACTTCTCTGCTAAGTCCCAGTTGCTTTGTCATGTTTTGCTATGTCTTTTACCAGCTCTTACAAATTGAGCTAATAATAGATATATATATATATATATATATAAATATATATATTTAAAAACATATGTGACATGCACAAGTGTGAACAAGTCAGTCAGACAATGCTCACACCACCCAATGGCTGAAACACATGACAACACAAAATGACAAATTAGCAAAAAATACTCTGCAGTAAAAAACATGACAGTAATCAGCAAGTGCTGTATAACGAATACAGGGTATTTAGTCTATACGTTTTTTGCAAAAAATGTATACCAAGCCGCTTCACCAGGTCACGGTAACCCTTCACGAAGCAGTCCCTATCTAATGTGTTTAAAACCTGAACATGTGAACAGTGTCTAAATGAACAGGATACAGACAGGCGTCTCCTAGCATATGGGCTTGTGGTGTAAGACAGCTCATTTATGTGCATGTCACACAGGAGAGGAGTGGGGTCTCCCAAACCATGCTGAGCAAGGAAAAAATGGATTAAAAACAAATGTGACATGCACACGTGTGAACAAGTCGGTCAGACAATGCTCACACCACCCAATGGCTGAAACACAAGAAAACACAAAATGACAAATTTGCAAAAAACGTAAGACTAAATACCCTGTATTCGTTATACAGCACTTGCTGATTACTGTCATGTTTTTTACTGCAGAGTATTTTTTGCAAATTTGTCATTTTGTGTTTTCTTGTGTTTCAGCCATTGGGTGGTGTGAGCATTGTCTGACCGACTTGTTCACACTTGTGCATGTCACATATGTTTTTAATCTGTTTTTTCCTTGCTCAGCATGGTTTGGGAGACCCCACCCCTCTCCTGTGTGACATGCACATAAATGAGCTGTCTTACACCACAAGCCCATATGCTAGGAGGCGCCTGTCTGTATCCTGCTCATTTAGACACTGTTCTGTTATGATGAGTCACAGCAGGAGGAAAAAACAAAATACCAGCTAAGTCCAGAAAAACCAGAGAGGTTGGCAGCTATCGGATTGCAGACCCCTGAACCTATCCACAACAGCTAGCAGTAGCCGTGGGGGGTTCCTACGGTGCCCTAGACCCCTCGATCACAGCCGGAAAACTATATAGCCTAAAGATAGAAAGGGGAAAAACTGAACTGCCCCAGAGCAGACCCCAAAGCAATAGGCAGCCCCCAACATATAATGACGGTGAAGCAAGATGAAAACACTAACACAGATAGAAAGATAGGTTGAGCAAATGATGGGGCCCAAGCTAACTACATAGGACAGGATAGGAAAGCTGCTGTCTGCCATCCGCAAAAACCCTATAAAAATGAGCCAACCGACTGATAGGAAAAACAGGCCCTGAAGTCGCTAGGCTTCAAAATACTATATCAGCACTCAGGTATATTCTGAAGACAGAGCAAAAGATCAACAGATCAGAGACAAAAATGGAATTCAGCTCACCCCCGGCCGGGGATGGCAGAACTCCCAAAAAACAAGGAAAAACAAAAACAAAACTGAAGAGTACAAAGCAGAGCAGAAAAACTTAGCTTTGAGATGCAGGAATCAGACTGGTCTCCAAGAATCCAGCAGGAAAATCACCAGCCAGGATGAAGGGCGTCGGCAGCCTTATATCCAGTCCTCAATTCCAGCCACCCAGTCATCATCTAGCTGCCCAGGTGTCTGATAATCAGCCTCACTACCTTCCTTCACCAGAGGAGGGAGTTCATCAGACCTCAATAGTGAAGGGAAAAATGAACTCACAAAACTGTTCACATGTTCAGGTTTTAAACACATTAGATAGGGACTGCTTCATGAAAGGTTACTGTGACATGGTGAAGCGGCTTGGTATACATTTTTTGCAAAAAACGTATCGACTAAATAACCTGTATTCGTTATACAGCACTTGCTGATTACTGTCATGCTTTTTACTGCAGAGAATTTTTTGCAAATTTGTAATTTTGTGTTGTCTTGTGTTTCAGCCATTGGGTGGTGTGAGCATTGTCTGACCGACATGTTCACACTTGTGCATGTCACATATGTTTTTAATCCGTTTTTTCCTTGCTCAGCATGGTTTGGGAGACCCCACCCCTCTCCTGTGTGACATGCACATAAATGAGCTGTCTTATACCACAAGCCCATATGCTAGGAGGCGCCTGTAGGAGGCTGATTGTCAAAAATATGGGGTATCTCAAGCCATTTTTTAAATTATTTATTTAAATAATTAAAAGAAAAGTGTGGGGACCCCTGTATTCTTGATGAAGCTGATGGCTGAGGGTTGCAGCCCCCAGCTGTGAGTTTTGCCTGCCTGGTTATACAAAATGCTGTTTTTTTCACTTATTTATAGCACAGACGGTGGGTGATGAATACTCTCATCAGCCACTCCTGCTCTCACTGTTATTAGTAGCAGCAGGCGTAGGCTTATAGGAGTGATAGTCCCAAAAGCTGCAGCCTGCTGTCATTGTTCTCACTTGAACACAGCTCTCATCATTCTCCCCTGCTCAAGCTGATTGTCGGCAGAGCAGGAGAGAATGATGAGAAACGTCTTCAGCACCCAGTGTCGGGGAACAGCGCTTACTGCACCGCTAATTTCCTAGTGCCCATCTTGTGGTACTGATGCAACACACGTATTACAAACACGGACACATGGAAACTGATATCTCCGGTGCCAGAAATATCCGGACATGTTAAATCGGCCTTAGAATTTAAATCGGATGCTAGGTGTTAAAAATCAGATTGTACTCGCATGAAAAATGCATGATGCTTGCATTATACTCATCCAACTTTGCAGGAACAAAATCGGAGTGATTTTAAAATTACTGGTGTGACTCCAGCCTTAGGGTATGTGTGCATGTTGAGTATTTGCTTGCAGAAATTTCAGGAAGGTTTCTGCATCTTTTGGCGGCAAAAACTCTGTGGGAAAAACACATGTTTTACTGCTTTTTTTGGTTTGTCTTTGCCTTGGTTTGTATGCGTTTTTGTACACAATCTTTGCATGCATTTTTGCACAGCAATGAAGGATTTTCTGAGCTAACTAAAGATATTTAAAAAGCTTTATGATGTAATTTCTTGATTCAACACCTTCTTTTTCACTTTGATGCAATAGCATCAGGGTAATGGTATAAGGGTTTGGTGTCAGCAGTAGTGAAGGGTGAGTAGCATCATTGCTCGGGTGATCTCCGCGTATTTTGGCAGGCTCCGAGATTTAGCTTTCCTCATCTTAGCTACATGATTTGCAACTTGTAGACAGCCTGAATACATGTGGGAATTCCCTAACCAACAGGCATTCCATACATGTATTCAAGCTGTCTTGCAGTCGCAAATCATGCAGCTGAGGTGATGAAAACTAAATCTCTGAGCACGCCAAAACTCGCAGACTACCCGAGCATGCTTGGGGAGACCCGAGCAATGAGTATACTCGCTCATCACTAGTCAACAGCTGTCATTGACACCAAGCCATAGGTTAAGGAATTAAAAGGTTTCATTCAGACACCCTCAATAATATTATTATTATTATTATTATTATTATTATTATTATTATTATTATTATTATTTATATAGCGCCATTAATTCCATGGTGCTGTACATGAGAAGGGGGGTTACATACAAAGTTATAGATATTGTTAACAGTAAACAATTTTACAATGACAGACTGGTACAGAGGGGAGAGGACCCTGTCCTTGCGGAGTTACATTTTATGGGATAGTGGGGAAGAGACAGAGGGTCGGAGGGGCAGCAGCTCTGGTGGTTTTGAGGCTGCAGCTCAGGCGGTGGTGAGGCAGCAGAATCTTGGAGGCAGTTGTGTGAGGAACGAATAAGTGTGAAGGAGAGTAGGAGGTCTTGGGAGGATCGAAGATTACGTGAGGGAAGATATTGGGAGATTAGTTCAGAGATATAGGGATATAGATATAAGCTCGTAGTAAACACACATGCTCACATGCACATACACGCAAATGCATACTTGCACATGCACGCACAAATTGTAACCAGCCTATGTAGGAGCTTTATCAAAATAAATCTACATAGGCTGTAATAAAATAGCAACTGTTAATTTAAAAAAAAAAATGCATGGGCTCCAGCGTAATTTTCATAACCAGCAGAAGGAAAGCCAATGGCTCAGGGCTGAAGTGAATATTCTGGGAATGAGCCAATAGCCATAAATCTTCTCAGGCTATTGATATCAGTTCACAGCTGTTTGCTTAGCCTTTACTAAGTTTACATGGGGACTCAAGAAAAAAATTGACATAGGGTCTCTCTGTAAAATCTAACTAGCAAAGACTAGGCAGACAGATGTGGACAGATATTGATAGCTTAGGTGTCATGATCCATGCAGGATCAGGACAGATAAAAGCACAGGTAACCTTTTTTTTTCTTAACGTGTGGTTAAGTGTGGTTTTTGCCCCCAGTGGCCATTTGGATTATTGCACTGTAGTGTCGTTTGTTCTAAGTTTGCCTCCGGTGGTGGTGAGCATCATTGCACTCTGTTTCTTTAGTTAAGTGCACATGTTTATAATGCAGGTGTGATTGCTGGCTCTGCTATAAAAGAGTCACATGTGTTGCAATAAGCGTTGGTGATCGTATTCATTTCAACCATCCTTGGTGGAGGAAGGAGTTGGAGAACGTTCCTTGCAGCACTGTCTTAGCCCTGGTGTGCAAGGAGTCATAGGGGATTTCCTTATAGCTCTGACAGAGCTTGGTGGCAGCGTTTCAGGAGGAGAGCTGCATTCTGGTGGTGGACTCTGTTGCCAGGAGCAAGTGCAACAGAGTAAAGCTAAGTGGTGTTTCCCTGTTTGTGTTGTTCCTTTGTGTGTATTAGTACAGCGGTGAGGCCAGTGCCTGTGCCACCCATCTCCCTAGCAAGAGATAGGTGTAGGGTATGCTAGGGCGACAGGTATCCTGAGCGGCGCCCGGTGCGGAACCAGCATAGGGAACGTTAGGAGCGTTAGGGACACTGACTCAGGGGAGTGCAGGAGGTCTCCAAGTCCCCTCTCCCTATCGCAGGGCCCACCGTTGTAACTGTTTTCCCTTCCCCTTGTCTTGTTGTTTTAGTTACCGGCCTGCGGGCCGTGTCACACAGGACTGTATCACGTGCCGCGTCTTGTTGTTTACAGTTAACGGCCTGCGGGTCGTGTCACACAGGACAGTTCCACGTGACATTAGGAAGGGGCCATGGATATTGGCCCCTTTCCAAACTGAAAAGATCCGCTCTCATCCACTCCAGAAAAGGTGCATATATAAGATGCGCCAAATCTGGTGCTTAGCCTCGCTTTTCCCACTTACCCTGTAGCAGTGGCAAGTGGTGTAATGGTTGGAGGGGTTGATGTCACCTTTATATTGTCAGGTGACATCAAGCCCATAGGTTAGTAATGGAGAGGCACCTATAAGATGCCCTCATTGCTAACCTCATAGTGATGTTATAAAAAAACCACTGGCCTGTCAATATCATGGAGATGCCTTGCAAAGCTTCGAATAAAAGACTCTTCTCCATCGTCATTCACCGTGCATGCTAGATAGTCTAACACCCTGCTATCAACCTCATAGTGATGATGGGGAACTCCCTCCAGTGCATTTCCTGTCGTGAGATTGGTGCTGCTACAGGGGAGTAGTCAAAAGGAAGGGTTGCTGCTAAGATGTTCTTCAAATTAATTTTACCGCTGATCAGAAGCTCTGTTTGCCACGCTGTCATGGGAACCCAGACAGTAACATAGATTTACTTTATATTTGGTGTCCCTGCCTGAACAGTAGGTGTTCAGTATGGATGTCAAATTTAACTGGTCGGGTTTGCTCATTTCTAGCTAAGAATAATTATGTGCAAGGGTTAAAAAAAGTGAGAACTTATGGTCTTATGCCCATAATCGGGGCCAGATAATTCAGGCAGTCCATATACAGATAGGTTCGCATTTTTGATGCTGCCAAACCACTTTTTGTACGCTGTTGCAGCTCCCATCTACAGTATATGTGTCATGATCCAGGACGAGGTTGTGTCTTTTCCATCCTGGTCAGGTCAGGGTAAATTTGTCTGCCTCTCTCTGGTTCTTGGGCGGCTATTTAGACTTGCTGCTGTCTGGGTCCTGTGTCGGTGATATTTTTTTTTTACTTGGCTAGGTCAGCTGACCCAGGTTACTCTGTTAACTATCTTTGTTCCTTTATATACTTGTTCTCATCTGTGTATGACCTGGTTTGCTCCATGACTTGTATTTGGCTTCTGTTTGGTACCTATCTGTCCTCCCTGGCTTCTGACTCTCACCTTCTCCCTGACTACTCTCCCATCTTGCCCTCCGGATCCCGCACTACCATCTGGCTTCCAACTCCTGGCTCACCGCTGACCACCCTCCTGTTTCATCCTTCGGCTCCCACACTCCCGTCGGGCTTCATACCCTCTGTCCATTCTTGTCCACGCTCCATTACCACATTCTTGGCCGGCTCCCATCTTCATGCGTGGCAGCTGGCTCCCCCTCCCTTGTCTTTCTTGTTGTCGCGCGTCCAGCTAGGCTCAGGTCCTGTGCACACAGCATCTTCCATACCTCCTAGCTGGTCTGAGTTGTGTGTCATCACATTTTGATTCCCGACAGCTGAGCCCATTTTACAATGACAGACTGGTACAGAGGGGAGAGGACCCTGTCCTTGCGGAGTTACATTTTATGGGATAGTGGGGAAGAGACAGAGGGTCGGAGGGGCAGCAGCTCTGGTGGTTTTGAGGCTGCAGCTCAGGCGGTGGTGAGGCAGCAGAATCTTGGAGGCAGTTGTGTGAGGAACGAATAAGTGTGAAGGAGAGTAGGAGGTCTTGGGAGGATCGAAGATTACGTGAGGGAAGATATTGGGAGATTAGTTCAGAGATATAGGGATATAGATATAAGCTCGTAGTAAACACACATGCTCACATGCACATACACGCAAATGCATACTTGCACATGCACGCACAAATTGTAACCAGCCTATGTAGGAGCTTTATCAAAATAAATCTACATAGGCTGTAATAAAATAGCAACTGTTAATTTAAAAAAAAAAATGCATGGGCTCCAGCGTAATTTTCATAACCAGCAGAAGGAAAGCCAATGGCTCAGGGCTGAAGTGAATATTCTGGGAATGAGCCAATAGCCATAAATCTTCTCAGGCTATTGATATCAGTTCACAGCTGTTTGCTTAGCCTTTACTAAGTTTACATGGGGACTCAAGAAAAAAATTGACATAGGGTCTCTCTGTAAAATCTAACTAGCAAAGACTAGGCAGACAGATGTGGACAGATATTGATAGCTTAGGTGTCATGATCCATGCAGGATCAGGACAGATAAAAGCACAGGTAACCTTTTTTTTTCTTAACGTGTGGTTAAGTGTGGTTTTTGCCCCCAGTGGCCATTTGGATTATTGCACTGTAGTGTCGTTTGTTCTAAGTTTGCCTCCGGTGGTGGTGAGCATCATTGCACTCTGTTTCTTTAGTTAAGTGCACATGTTTATAATGCAGGTGTGATTGCTGGCTCTGCTATAAAAGAGTCACATGTGTTGCAATAAGCGTTGGTGATCGTATTCATTTCAACCATCCTTGGTGGAGGAAGGAGTTGGAGAACGTTCCTTGCAGCACTGTCTTAGCCCTGGTGTGCAAGGAGTCATAGGGGATTTCCTTATAGCTCTGACAGAGCTTGGTGGCAGCGTTTCAGGAGGAGAGCTGCATTCTGGTGGTGGACTCTGTTGCCAGGAGCAAGTGCAACAGAGTAAAGCTAAGTGGTGTTTCCCTGTTTGTGTTGTTCCTTTGTGTGTATTAGTACAGCGGTGAGGCCAGTGCCTGTGCCACCCATCTCCCTAGCAAGAGATAGGTGTAGGGTATGCTAGGGCGACAGGTATCCTGAGCGGCGCCCGGTGCGGAACCAGCATAGGGAACGTTAGGAGCGTTAGGGACACTGACTCAGGGGAGTGCAGGAGGTCTCCAAGTCCCCTCTCCCTATCGCAGGGCCCACCGTTGTAACTGTTTTCCCTTCCCCTTGTCTTGTTGTTTTAGTTACCGGCCTGCGGGCCGTGTCACACAGGACTGTATCACGTGCCGCGTCTTGTTGTTTACAGTTAACGGCCTGCGGGTCGTGTCACACAGGACAGTTCCACGTGACATTAGGAAGGGGCCATGGATATTGGCCCCTTTCCAAACTGAAAAGATCCGCTCTCATCCACTCCAGAAAAGGTGCATATATAAGATGCGCCAAATCTGGTGCTTAGCCTCGCTTTTCCCACTTACCCTGTAGCAGTGGCAAGTGGTGTAATGGTTGGAGGGGTTGATGTCACCTTTATATTGTCAGGTGACATCAAGCCCATAGGTTAGTAATGGAGAGGCACCTATAAGATGCCCTCATTGCTAACCTCATAGTGATGTTATAAAAAAACCACTGGCCTGTCAATATCATGGAGATGCCTTGCAAAGCTTCGAATAAAAGACTCTTCTCCATCGTCATTCACCGTGCATGCTAGATAGTCTAACACCCTGCTATCAACCTCATAGTGATGATGGGGAACTCCCTCCAGTGCATTTCCTGTCGTGAGATTGGTGCTGCTACAGGGGAGTAGTCAAAAGGAAGGGTTGCTGCTAAGATGTTCTTCAAATTAATTTTACCGCTGATCAGAAGCTCTGTTTGCCACGCTGTCATGGGAACCCAGACAGTAACATAGATTTACTTTATATTTGGTGTCCCTGCCTGAACAGTAGGTGTTCAGTATGGATGTCAAATTTAACTGGTCGGGTTTGCTCATTTCTAGCTAAGAATAATTATGTGCAAGGGTTAAAAAAAGTGAGAACTTATGGTCTTATGCCCATAATCGGGGCCAGATAATTCAGGCAGTCCATATACAGATAGGTTCGCATTTTTGATGCTGCCAAACCACTTTTTGTACGCTGTTGCAGCTCCCATCTACAGTATATGTGTCATGATCCAGGACGAGGTTGTGTCTTTTCCATCCTGGTCAGGTCAGGGTAAATTTGTCTGCCTCTCTCTGGTTCTTGGGCGGCTATTTAGACTTGCTGCTGTCTGGGTCCTGTGTCGGTGATATTTTTTTTTTACTTGGCTAGGTCAGCTGACCCAGGTTACTCTGTTAACTATCTTTGTTCCTTTATATACTTGTTCTCATCTGTGTATGACCTGGTTTGCTCCATGACTTGTATTTGGCTTCTGTTTGGTACCTATCTGTCCTCCCTGGCTTCTGACTCTCACCTTCTCCCTGACTACTCTCCCATCTTGCCCTCCGGATCCCGCACTACCATCTGGCTTCCAACTCCTGGCTCACCGCTGACCACCCTCCTGTTTCATCCTTCGGCTCCCACACTCCCGTCGGGCTTCATACCCTCTGTCCATTCTTGTCCACGCTCCATTACCACATTCTTGGCCGGCTCCCATCTTCATGCGTGGCAGCTGGCTCCCCCTCCCTTGTCTTTCTTGTTGTCGCGCGTCCAGCTAGGCTCAGGTCCTGTGCACACAGCATCTTCCATACCTCCTAGCTGGTCTGAGTTGTGTGTCATCACATTTTGATTCCCGACAGCTGAGCCCATTTTACAATGACAGACTGGTACAGAGGGGAGAGGACCCTGTCCTTGCGGAGTTACATTTTATGGGATAGTGGGGAAGAGACAGAGGGTCGGAGGGGCAGCAGCTCTGGTGGTTTTGAGGCTGCAGCTCAGGCGGTGGTGAGGCAGCAGAATCTTGGAGGCAGTTGTGTGAGGAACGAATAAGTGTGAAGGAGAGTAGGAGGTCTTGGGAGGATCGAAGATTACGTGAGGGAAGATATTGGGAGATTAGTTCAGAGATATAGGGATATAGATATAAGCTCGTAGTAAACACACATGCTCACATGCACATACACGCAAATGCATACTTGCACATGCACGCACAAATTGTAACCAGCCTATGTAGGAGCTTTATCAAAATAAATCTACATAGGCTGTAATAAAATAGCAACTGTTAATTTAAAAAAAAAAATGCATGGGCTCCAGCGTAATTTTCATAACCAGCAGAAGGAAAGCCAATGGCTCAGGGCTGAAGTGAATATTCTGGGAATGAGCCAATAGCCATAAATCTTCTCAGGCTATTGATATCAGTTCACAGCTGTTTGCTTAGCCTTTACTAAGTTTACATGGGGACTCAAGAAAAAAATTGACATAGGGTCTCTCTGTAAAATCTAACTAGCAAAGACTAGGCAGACAGATGTGGGCTGATATTGATAGCTTAGGTGTCATGATCCATGCAGGATCAGGACAGATAAAAGCACAGGTAACCTTTTTTTTTCTTAACGTGTGGTTAAGTGTGGTTTTTGCCCCCAGTGGCCATTTGGATTATTGCACTGTAGTGTCGTTTGTTCTAAGTTTGCCTCCGGTGGTGGTGAGCATCATTGCACTCTGTTTCTTTAGTTAAGTGCACATGTTTATAATGCAGGTGTGATTGCTGGCTCTGCTATAAAAGAGTCACATGTGTTGCAATAAGCATTGGTGATCGTATTCATTTCAACCATCCTTGGTGGAGGAAGGAGTTGGAGAACGTTCCTTGCAGCACTGTCTTAGCCCTGGTGTGCAAGGAGTCATAGGGGATTTCCTTATAGCTCTGACAGAGCTTGGTGGCAGCGTTTCAGGAGGAGAGCTGCATTCTGGTGGTGGACTCTGTTGCCAGGAGCAAGTGCAACAGAGTAAAGCTAAGTGGTGTTTCCCTGTTTGTGTTGTTCCTTTGTGTGTATTAGTACAGCGGTGAGGCCAGTGCCTGTGCCACCCATCTCCCTAGCAAGAGATAGGTGTAGGGTATGCTAGGGCGACAGGTATCCTGAGCGGCGCCCGGTGCGGAACCAGCATAGGGAACGTTAGGAGCGTTAGGGACACTGACTCAGGGGAGTGCAGGAGGTCTCCAAGTCCCCTCTCCCTATCGCAGGGCCCACCATTGTAACTGTTTTCCCTTCCCCTTGTCTTGTTGTTTTAGATACCGGCCTGCGGGCCGTGTCACACAGGACTGTATCACGTGCCGCGTCTTGTTGTTTACAGTTAACGGCCTGCGGGTCGTGTCACACAGGACAGTTCCACGTGACATTAGGAAGGGGCCATGGATATTGGCCCCTTTCCAAACTGAAAAGATCCGCTCTCATCCACTCCAGAAAAGGTGCATATATAAGATGCGCCAAATCTGGTGCTTAGCCTCGCTTTTCCCACTTACCCTGTAGCAGTGGCAAGTGGTGTAATGGTTGGAGGGGTTGATGTCACCTTTATATTGTCAGGTGACATCAAGCCCATAGGTTAGTAATGGAGAGGCACCTATAAGATGCCCTCATTGCTAACCTCATAGTGATGTTATAAAAAAAACCACTGGCCTGTCAATATCATGGAGATGCCTTGCAAAGCTTCGAATAAAAGACTCTTCTCCATCGTCATTCACCGTGCATGCTAGATAGTCTAACACCCTGCTATCAACCTCATAGTGATGATGGGGAACTCCCTCCAGTGCCTTTTCTGTCGTGAGATTGGTGCTGCTACAGGGGAGTAGTCAAAAGGAAGGGTTGCTGCTAAGATGTTCTTCAAATTAATTTTACCGCTGATCAGAAGCTCTGTTTGCCACGCTGTCATGGGAACCCAGACAGTAACATAGATTTACTCTATATTTGGTGTCCCTGCCTGAACAGTAGGTGTTCAGTATGGATGTCAAATTTAACTGGTCGGGTTTGCTCATTTCTAGCTAAGAATAATCATGTGCAAGGGTTAAAAAAAGTGAGAACTTATGGTCTTATGCCCATAATCGGGGCCAGATAATTCAGGCAGTCCATATACAGATAGGTTCGCATTTTTGATGCTGCCAAACCACTTTTTGTACGCTGTTGCAGCTCCCATCTACAGTATATGTGTCATGATCCAGGACGAGGTTGTGTCTTTTCCATCCTGGTCAGGTCAGGGTAAATTTGTCTGCCTCTCTCTGGTTCTTGGGCGGCTATTTAGACTTGCTGCTGTCTGGGTCCTGTGTCGGTGATATTTTTTTTTTACTTGGCTAGGTCAGCTGACCCAGGTTACTCTGTTAACTATCTTTGTTCCTTTATATACTTGTTCTCATCTGTGTATGACCTGGTTTGCTCCATGACTTGTATTTGGCTTCTGTTTGGTACCTATCTGTCCTCCCTGGCTTCTGACTCTCACCTTCTCCCTGACTACTCTCCCATCTTGCCCTCCGGATCCCGCACTACCATCTGGCTTCCAACTCCTGGCTCACCTCTGACCACCCTCCTGTTTCATCCTTCGGCTCCCACACTCCCGTCGGGCTTCATACCCTCTGCCCATTCTTGTCCACGCTCCATTACCACATTCTTGGCCGGCTCCCATCTTCATGCGTGGCAGCTGGCTCCCCCTCCCTTGTCTTTCTTGTTGTCGCGCGTCCAGCTAGGCTCAGGTCCTGTGCGCACAGCATCTTCCATACCTCCTAGCTGGTCTGAGTTGTGTGTCATCACATTTTGATTCCCGACAGCTGAGCCCAAGTTGGGTGATATCATTCTCTGTTTAAAAAAGGAATCATTAAATTAATAATTAAAATAAAAAGAAGGAACATGCATTTAATAACAATTATTGCCATTATCATTGAATTAAAAGCAAACAAACAGATGAAGCTAAATTAAGAAATGCTTGAAATTACACAATTCATTGGAAAAGTATACAAGTGCGCCAACACAATATTAAGAGATTATGTTGTGCTGATGTACAACTACACAGTTACAACTTTTAAAATTTACTCATTTAATATGCTGTTGTTTGTTTAACTAAACCAAAAAAAAAGAAAAAAAAAAACTTCTAGAACATACAAAAATACACATTGTAATGTCTTTTGGGGTACTTACTCATAGTAGCTTGCTTCTTTTGAGAGCTCTCATTGTGTGCTCTGGGTGCTCCAGCACAAAGATAATCAGTATCTTAAATTTTATGTGTGGTGCCATGGTTTTAGGATCTCAGTGGAGGCATATGTTTTTTTATAGGTTGCCAGGATGTTTTTGGCTGAAAAATTACTCCAATGGGCTAATGCAATTTCCTGCCACATTGAAGAAATTTGTAAGAAAATCACATGGCATTCAAATTGTCTGAGCGCTGTCCGATTAAAAAAAATCAAATCCATTGACTTCTATTGGCAAATCCGATCCAAATTTTGAATACAATCACAGTCCAGTATCAATCTGAGCTGAAAAAATGCAGATGAGCACACAATCATAGACTAACATTGGTCCAAATGCAATCCGATTTTTTATTGGATTGCATTCGTTCGATTTATTTGCAAATGTGAGAAAGCCCTAATTACACTATTCAGTGCATTTTTTATTGAATTTTTATCAAATGTTCTGGTCCTGTTTTTATCTATATTTGATGCAGTGAGAATTGTTTTTATCTATCTTTGATACAGGGACAGTGATTGACACATTAGCCAATGATAGGACAGTAGTAGTCCCTTCATCTGGCTAATGTGTTGAATGTAAAAAAAGAAATATATATATATATATATATATATATATATATATGTGAATGTATGTTTGTGCGTGTGTCACCAACCAATCACTAAGCATCTCTCATTTGACCAGAGCTGGTTAAAAGTAGCTGAGCTGTGATTGGTTGCTATGAGCAAGTTTTCCCACTTGACAACACCTTAGCAGACACTGACATGGTGGGAGAAATCTAGCATCCCAGGGAACATAAGCTCCCAGCCATTGTCTGCCCCCCTGAAAGGAGCAGAGAGCACATGACAGAAATGAATACCCCCCTCCCTGCCCATATCCCCATCACACATCCTCCATCCTGTAGGCACATCTTCCTTCTTAAAGGGATCATTGGTATGGAAGTCAGAGCAAATCCATCCAGGGATTTGGTTTTGACCCCAGGCCTCTCTTAAAGAGATCCCTTAGGCCTGTTTCACACATCAGTTTTTTTGGTCAGTCAAAATCCGCTAAAATGGCAGATAACGGATCCATTCCTGTACTGACCACGTTTGCCACCGGACTGTTATTTTAACGGATCCGTCAAAGGAAGAATTTTAAAGGAACCGCTGCCTGGAGGTAAGAGAGAGAGAGAGAATTTTTCAGCCGCCAGAACAGAGTTTAGGGTTAAATTTGTGGCTGAGTGAAGTCTTTCGGCCATGCGCAGTAAGAAATGCAGATCCTGCCGCCCGAAAAAACGTTGCATGGTCCATTCGGGCATGTCGGCGAACGTCAAAATTTTGGCGGATCCGCAAAAAAATGGATCCAACGGATGGCCATCCATCAAGATCCGCCGGTAATGCAACTCAATGGGAAAAAAAACGTATCCGCCAAGAAAAATGGCGGATCCGTTTTTTTTGCAAAACGGCGAATTTTGACTGATGGACACAAATGGATGTGTGAAACAGGCCTTAGGAGTTAGAACCGTTCCACTCAGCTCTGTGGTTCTGACCCCAGGGACTCTTAAAGGGATCATTGATATGGAAGTTAGGGCAAATCCACTCTGTGCTTTGGCACTGACCCCAAGCCTTTCTTAAAGGGATCTCCAGTATGGAAGTCAGGGCAAATCCATCCAGCGCTTTGGTTCTGACCCTAGGCTCTCTTAAAGGAATCTCCTGTATGGAAGTTAGGGCAAATCCCTCAATGCTCTGATTCTGACCCCAGGGTTCTATTAAAGGGATCATTGGTATGCAAGTCACGGCAAATCCACTCAGTGCTCTGGTAGTGATACCAGTCGGGATCCCAGTATGGAAATGAGGTCAAATCCACTCTGCGCTTTGGTACTGACCCCATGCCTCTCTTAAAGGGATCTCTGGTATGGAAGTCAGGGTAAATCCCTCAGCTCTCTGATTCTCATCCCAGGCTTCTATTAAAGGGATCATTGGTATGGAAGTCAGGACAAATCCACTCAGTGCTCTGGTTCTGACCCCAGGCCTCTCTTAAAGGGATCCCCAGTATGGAAGGTAGGACCGTTCCACTCAGTGCTCTGGTTCTGACACCAGGCTGAAGGGATGATGTGGGATATTAGGGGTAGTAGTCCAGTGGCTCTGGCTGATGGGGTGATGTGGGATATTAGGGGAGTAGTCCGGTGGCTCTGGTGACGGGATGATGAGGGATATTAGTGGTAGTACTCCAGTGGCTCTGGCTGACGGGATGATGTGGGATATTAGGGGGAGTAGTCCGGCATCTGTGATGGGATGATGTTGGATATTAGTGGTAGTTGTCTGGTGGCTCTGGCTGACGGGTTGATGTGTGACATTAGGGGTAGTAGTCCGGTGGCTCTGACGGGATATTAGGGGTAGTAGTCCGGTGGCTCTGGCTGATGGGACGATGTGGGATATTAGGGGTAGTAGTCTGGTCGCTCTGGCTGACGAGATGATGTGGGATATTATAGTGAATGTGGCTATGCAGAGTGGGCGGGGCTCTACACTCAGCTTTATTTATATATATATATATATATATAATCATTATAATTTGTTATAACTAACCGTAGTTAGTTACTATGCCCGGGCAGCGCCGGGCTCTTCAGCTAGTATATATATATATATATATATGTATATATATAGCTTGAAACGCGTGTTGGAGATTTTTTTATTCAGATTATCTACAGCCTTAGTCCTCTGGCATGTTGGGGTAAGATGTTACATTCCCACTAGCATGTTTTTGGATGATTTCTTGGCATAAGACATTTTAATATGCTGCCAGGGAGTTTCTGATAAACATTAGCCAAATCCTATATTTGGATGGCTCATTGGTCAGTACTGACTAAGTACTTCCCTCTAAGCAGTTATACATTTTTTGTTGTATCTATTGACAGTGCTTGGGGGATATGATTATGAGCATATGTACGCTTATCTGTTTTATATGTTTGTCTGTCTTTTTTACATTTCTTTCATGACCATTTGGTTCACTCATAAAAATTTACTGTTTTAACCATTATATTCCATATTCTCTTGGTCATATGTTTTGGATATTCCCTGTTACTTAGCTTTGATGAAACTTAATTGATAAACTCTGGAGCGGATTACAGGTGTTTTTAGCGCATTTCTGCTAAGGAAACAGAAAAAAATATATATAAGCTTTTGATCTGCAGTTCTGCCTCTTATACTTCAAGTTTATGGGTAAAACCCAAAAATAAAACTCATTTTTGCCCCTAGAGAAAATGACAAGTTGCAGATTTTAAAAACGCACCGAAGGCCATTTTTCACTAGATGATGAAAGCACAGTGGGCATTAGATTTCTGTAAGTCACATTCAATTTGCTCGAACTGTAATATGCTGCATTTTTGGAGTAGCTAACGTATGCAGCAACAAAAAATGCAGTAAATACTGATTGTGAGAACTTAGCCTTACAGTTCTATGGCTGAAAACCTGTCATTTTCAAGTAGCTCAAAAACTGCCACAATAGCATGTCTGAATCCAGCTTTAAGAACCTTATGGATGTAATGAAATACATATCTGAGGCTCCAAGATGTTGGTGCTAGATGAATGCATACAGTAGGTAAAATAGATTTGAATATTATTATTATTATTATTATTATTATTATTATTATCATTCTAGGAAATTATTAACATTGATAATAATAAGATACAATTATAAATATATTATAGTAGAAGTTTAAATTTCTGGAAAAATTCACATTTTTCAAAAGAAATATTATATAGTCATGTAATAATACTGTGGTAACTATACCCATAAGTCTCAAAAGTCCCCACAAAGCTTTTCAGAAGGCAATCTACTTCTCAGTGTGCTAATTCCTTTATTATAAAAGATAATCTAACTTCGCTGAGTACTTATAATCGTAGAGGCTCGATATGCACTATTTTCAACTCTGTAGGTCTGTAGTCCCCTGTAACATCTTTATAATTAGTCTATAGGGATCCCCAGCAGTCTAAGGCAACTGTTTTAATTAAATTAATCATGAACTGACCATAAGAAATCAAGAAAAATTCTAGCTATAAGTCAAGATTTTTCCATGATTGGTGCACTTCCAGGAGATCAGTTTAATCAACTGCTGCATTCATACTCGCTGTGTTAAACATTTCCAAGCTTGCAGAACAAAAAATGCTTTTAAGCACATACCGGATGAATTGCCTATTTTGACAAATGTCATACCTCCCTTAAATAGTATAGTTATTTTATTTAATAAAGAAATGCTCTTGAAAAAAGCACTCGTGAGACCAACCGCACTAGTTTAAAAGACTTATTTACTTCTATAAAAAAAAGTCTGTTTACTGAAGTATGAATACATTTTAAGTATTTGTAAAATGACTGCATGGAAATGGTTTATTTCACTTTGTATCCTAGTTACTTAATAGATAAGATACCGGTTGCTTGAATTTCCTTTTGGTAAAATAATTATAATAATTATAACGGGGATGATCATATGTTTCGAAATTAGAATTCGCCGTGTTCAATCAATTTTCCTCAAAAAAATTGGTTTATACCAAATTCATTTGCTGAGAATTTCAGCATTGCAAAGCCTTTAACTGCCAAGAAAATATGCATGTAGTCGAGATACTGGGGAGCTAACAGATGTAAAATAGGGTCTTAACCCCTTAACGACCGTCGATACGCCTGTTAACAGCGGTAGTTAAGGATGCTTAAAGGGCACTGTGAAAAAAGTGTATAGCGCCCCCCAGAGTCAGATTTTCTCCGGGGTTTGCGATTGCCGTATAACGGCAATGGCAAAAAAAAATGTCTGATGTGCCATTTAATTTCTCTCTCCTCTGATGTGATTGCACATAAGAGGAGAGAGAAATAGGGTCCCCAATCCCTCGGGTACCTCCCGGTGGTCCTCAGCCTGCGTGCTTCCCCTCCATGGGTGCCGTCATCTTCGTCTGGGAAGAAAATGGCGGGTGCATGCTCAGTGCTCCCGTCGAGATCTGCAGGCTGGTATTCGTCAACAATAGGAAGATTTTTTTTATGGTTAGGATTGGGGTTAGAGTTGGGATTAGGGTTAAGGTTGGAATTAGGGTTAGGGTTGGATTAAGGGTTAGTGTTGGAATTAGGGTGGGGATTAGGGTTAGGATTGAGGTTAGGGATTAGGATTAGGGATAGGGTTGGGATAAGGGTTAGGGTTGGGATTAGGGTTAGGGGTGTGTTGGGGTTAGGGTTGGAGCTAGAATTGAGGGGTTTCCACTATTTAGGCACATCATGGGGTCGCCAAGTGGAGCCAAATGCTGCACCCTCCCATCCGAGCCCAGATGTTTTCCCAAAGAGTGGTTTACCCCAACATATGGGGCATCAGGGTACTCAGGACAAATTGCATACCAACTTTGGGGGTCTAATTTCTCCTGTTACCCTTGGGAAAAAAAAATTGGGGGCTAAAAAATCATTTTTGTGGAAGAAAATGAGTTTTTTATTTTCACGGCTCTTCATTATAAACTTCTGTGAAGCACTTGGGGGTTCAAAGTGATCACCACAAATCTAGATAAGCTCCTTGGGGGTCTAGTTTCCAAAATGGGGTCACTTGTTGGGGGTTTCAACTGTTAAGGCACATCAGGGGCTCTGCAAATGCAACATGACGCCTACAGAACATTCCATCAAAGTCTGCAGTCCAAAACGTTGCTCCTTCCCTTCCAAACTCTCCAATACACCCAAACAGTGGTTCCCCCCACATATAGAGTATCAGCGTACTCAGGACAAACTGCACAACAACTTTTGTGGTCCAATTTCTCATGTTACCCTTGTGAAAATAAAAAATAGCGGGCTAAAAAATCATTTTTGAGGAAAAAAAAAGATTTTTTTAATTTTAAGGTTCTGCATTAAAAACTTCTGTGAAGTACTTGGGGGTTCAAAATGCTCACCACATATCTAGATAAGCTCCTTGGGGGGTCTAGTTTCCAAAATGGGGTCACTTGTGGGGGTTTCTACTGTTTAGGCACATCAGGGGCTCTGCAACATGACGCCCGCAGATCACTCCATCAAAGTCTGCAATCCAAAACGGCGCTCCTTTCCTTCTGAGCTCACCCATGCGCCCAAACAGTGATCCCCCCATACATGAGGTATCAGTGTACTCAGGACAAATTGAAAAATAACTTTTTTGGCCCAATTTCTCCAGTTATTCTTGTGAAATAAAAAATAGCGTGCTAAAAAATTATTTTTGACGAAAAAATGATTTTTTTATTTTCACTGCACTGCGTCATAAACTTCTGTGAAGCACTTGGGGGTTCAAAGTGCTGACCACACATTTAGATAAGTTCGTTTAGGGGTCTTGTTTCCAAAATGGTGTCACTTGTTGGGGGTTTCCGCATCGCATCTCGATTCCAGCCAATTC
Organism: Dendrobates tinctorius; assembly: GCF_039654945.1. NCBI lineage: Eukaryota > Metazoa > Chordata > Amphibia > Anura > Dendrobatidae > Dendrobates > Dendrobates tinctorius. The sequence goes on along the minus strand of NW_027361707.1, from coordinate 58,032,574 downwards.
TGCATTGAAAAAGTCAAACTGCGCTCCTTCTGTTCCAAGCCCTGCCATGCGCCCAAACAGTAGTTTACTCCCACATATGGGGTATCGGCGTATTCACGAGAAATTGCACTACAAACTTTGTGGTTCATTTTCTCTTTTTACACTTGTAAAAATAAAAAAATTGGTTCAGAAGTAAAATGTTTGTGAAAAAAGTTAAATGTTAATTTTTTCCTTACACATTTCTTAAGTTACTGTGAAGCACTTATAGGGTTAATAAACTTCTCGAATGTGGTTTTGAGCATCTTAATGGGTGCAGTTTTTAGAATGATGTCACATTTGTGTATTTTCCTTCAAATTGAACTCTCAAAGTGACTTCAAACATGAGGTGGTCCCTAAAAAAAAATGGTTTTGTAAATATTGCTGTAAAAATGAGAAATCACTGGTCAAATTTTATGCCTTATAATTCCCTAACGAAAAAAATTTTGGTTCCAAAATTGTGCTGATGTAAAGCAGACATGTGAGAAATGTTATTTATTAAGTAACTGTTGTGACATATCTTTCTGATATAAGGGCATAAAAATTAAAGATTTGAAAATTGCAAAATTTTTAATATTTTCCATTTTTGATAAACGCAAGTCATAGCAAAGAAATTTTACCACTAACATGAAGAAAAATATGTCATGAAAAAACAATCTCATAATCAGCGGGATCCATTAAAGCGTTCCAGAGTTATAACCTCATAAAGTAACAGTGGTCAGAATTGTAAAAATTGGCCTGGTCATTAACCCCTTTTCTACATTAGACGTATTATTCCATTCATGTGACCTGGGACCTAAGTCCCATGGACGAAATAGCCCTTTAATGCGACATCGTTACTTAAGTTGCGTGATCGCATTAAAATGCCGACGCCATCTTACCTCAGGATAGAAAGCCTCGGCATCTCGGGCTGTCTCCGCCCTGGCCCGCCCCACTGTGCGCTGTGATTGGCTGTTCAATTCATAACAGCCAATCACAGCGCTTCTCATTGTTTCAGCCAATCAGATTGGCTGAAACAACGAGGTGCTAGGCTAGGGTCAGGTTCCGATGTACTCGATCCTAGGGCCGGTGCCTGGCAATGCCAGGTACCGGCAAAAAGCCCCCGGCTTGGCATGATCGCCGATCTAATCGATCGCGCCAATCGCAGCACACAGCGGCAGAATATTGCACGTTGTGACCACTCTGTGCCCTGCTGGTGACCTGGCCATGACCTGCCTAGGAATCGGAGCTGTGAGCTCCAATCCTAGGCAGTTGCCATGGTCATTAGGCAGAGCAGGGATTGGTGAATCAATGTAATCATTCGATCCCACCAATGACAGGTCACAGCAGCGATGTGACCGCTCTGTGACCTGTCCCTGACCTGCCTCTGACCAGTCTGACATCTCTGCAGGGGTCCTTACTCTCAGCTGAGGATTCCTGCAGAGAGATCAGACACAGCAAGAGCTCCTCTTCTGGGTATTGTGGTGCCACAACTTGTAGCATCACAATCCCTGCTGAAGAAAGAAGAGTGAAGAAAGAACACTACAGCTGTAAGTGTTAACTGATCCCTGATCCCCTGTCCAATCTATCTTCAACCCCAATCTATCTTCATCCCCCTGCACCCCCCCTTTTACCCCCCTCCACCCACCCTTTTGCACCGCCTGCATGCGCAGCCGCCGAGCATTGATTGGTGACGCAGTTCACCAATCAACACTCGTGCTCCCTTTTTTCACTCAGCCCCCTTTGCGCCACCTCCTCCTACACATCCTACAGCCGCAAAACTTTGATAAGTGATGCGCATCACTTATCAGAGCTTGTGCCTGCCATTTTTCATTTTTTTCACCCCTTTTTGTGCCACCTAACTACAACCCTAACTGTTGATCCCTGCCTGATCTCTATTCATCCACCTCAATCCCCCCAGCCCCCTCTTTTTACCCCCCCTTTGCGCCGTTTCCATGTGCACATTTAGCAGCCGCCGAATTTTGATAAGTGACGTAATTTACTTATCAAAGCTCGTGCCGGCTGTTTTCCATTTTTCTTTTTCACCTCCCCCCTTTGCGCCACCCCTGTGCACACACCCAGCAGCCACTAAATTTTGATAAGTGGCGCTGTTCACTTATCATATCTAGGGCTTGCTGTTTTAGACTTTTTTTCACAGGTATTTTGCTCCCCATTTCCTTTTAGCTTTTTCTTACAGAATAGTGTGTACCAATCACTAGCCCCCCCCACACATACACAGTTATAAAGTACACCCAAGCACCATATTTACACACAAAAATGTCCCGCCCATCACGTTCCTCCCAACAGTGCTATTCAAAGGAGGAGGCATATGCTTTACTTGCCTCCGACACTGATAATGAGGGAAAGGATCCCACTTTTCTTTATTTTTCGGATTCTTCATCCTCTTCCTCTTCCCCCTCCTCATCTTCCTCCTCGGGTCCTGCGGAACCGTCATGCAGATGCTCCAGGACAGAAGATGAGGCAGCACCCACCATGCCTGCAGCTAATTCAGCAGACCCTGTGTGGACCTCACCCCCCCCCCCGAAAATTACGAGCCACTGATTCCTGATTTTGTGGCAGAATCAGGAATCAAGTTAGACACCACTGGCCTCACAGAAATTGACTTTTCCAAAGTCTTTTTCTCTGAGGATTTTGTTAACCTCATGGTGGAGCAAACTAATTTGTATGCTCAGCAATTTTTGGAACAACACCCGCGTTCATCCTATTCTAACTGGCCTCCTGTGGGCACAGTTGAAATGATGCAGTTTTGGGACCTGGTCCTCCACATGGGTATCCTGAAGAAGCCTGAAATTCGGCAATATTGGAGTGTTGATAATTTATACAACACTCCAGTGTTCCGAATGGTCATGGTCCAGATGCGTTTTCAGGCCATCCACAAATTCCTGCATTATAACGATAATGCACAGTGTCCCGCATGAGATAACCCCAACTTTGACCGTCTGTTCAAAGTTCGGCAGGTCATCGAACACTTCAGCAAAAAGTTTGCTGAAGTGTATGTGCCCCAAAGGGACATCTGTGTGGATGAGTCCTTGGTCTATTTTAAGGGCATGCTCGGATTCCGTCAATACCTGCCCAGTAAGAGAGACAGATACGGAATCAAACTCTAAAAGCTGTGTGAGAGTACCTCAGGGTACATCCACAGGTTTAGAGTGTACGAAGGAAAGAACACCAGGACTAAACCCCCTGAGTTTCCTGTCCTGGGAGTGAGTGGGAAAATTGTGTGAGATTTTGTGCACCCACTGCTGGATAAAGGTTATCACCTCTACACTCATAACACCAGCGTCCCACTCTACAAATCCCTCTCTGCGTAAGATACCACAGCTTGCGGTACTGTCCCCAAATATCAGAGAGGCCTCCCGAAGATGCTACTTGGGCAGATGCTCCGAAAAGGTGAGAGCAGGGCCCAAAGTAGCGACCACCTTCTGGTGGTCAAGTACAAGGACAAGAGGGATGTCCTTCTCTTGACCACCATACATGGTGAAGGCAGCGCCCTCTGCTCAGGTCAGCAAACCAGAATGTGTGCTGGGGTACAATAAAAACATGGTGGTGTTGATCGCTCCGATCAACTTCTCCAACCGTACAATGCTTTGAGAAAGACCAAGGTGTGGTACAAAAAGCTGGCCATCGTCCAATTGGCAATGCTCAACGCATTCCTGCTGTCACAATGTGCACGCCACACTGATACATCATACCTTGCGTTCCAGAAGGTAGTGGTTAAGGCCCTGATGTTTGGCACTCTGGAAGGAGCGGGCCCCAGAACTTCTGGAACTGAAGGTGCTCGTATTGTATCAGGTCAGCATTTCCCGGGGGAGGTCCCACAAACTGCAAAAAGAGGTATATCGCAAAAAATTTGCCGAGTGTGTTACAAGAACGGAATGCGCAAGGACACCATTTATCAATGTGACACCTGCCCCGAAAAACCTGTCCTGTGTATGAAGGATTGCTTCAAATTGTACCACACCACAATGCACTACTAAATTACTTTACCGGAAACATTAGATTAGTTGGGGTACAACTAGATAAGTTCCTTGGGGGTCTAGTTTCCAAAACATTGTCACTTGTGGGTTTTTTTTACTGTTTAGGCACATCAGGGGCTCTGCAAATGGAAAATGACGCCCACAGGCCATTCCATCTAAGTCTGAATTCCAAAACGTCACTCCCTTCCAATCCCCGACGTGTGCCTAAACAGTTTTCTCCCACATATGGGGACCAGCGTACTCAGGTAAAATTGGACAACAACTTTTGGGGTCCAATTTCTCCTGTTACCCTTGGGAAAATTAAAAATTGGAGACTAAACAATCATTTTTGTGGGCACAAAATAGGATTTTTTATTTTTGCGCCTGGGCGGTATAAACTTTAGTGAAACAATTGGGGGTTCAAAGTTCTCACCACATATCTAGATAAGTTCCTTAGGGGGTCTAGTTTCCAAAATGAGGTCACTTGTGAGGGGTTTCTACTGTTTAACCACATCAGGGGCTCTGCAAACGGAACAGGATGCCCGCAGACCATTCCATCAAAGTCTGCATTGAAAAGCATCACTTCTTCCCTTCTGAGCCCCGACGTGTGCCCAAACAAAAGCTTTCTCCCACATATGGGGTACCAGCGTATTCAGGACAAATTGGACAACAACTTTTGGGGTCCAATTTCTCCTGTTACCCTTGGGAAAAATTAAAAATTGGGGACTAAATGATCATTTTTGTGGGCACAAAATAGGATTTTTAATTTTCACGCCTGGGCAGTATAAACTTTAGTGAAGCACTTGGGGGTTCAAAGTTCTCACCACATATCTAGATAAGTTCCTTAGGGGGTATAGTTTCCAAATTGGGGTCACTTGTAGGGGGGTTTCTCACCACATATCTAGAAAAGTTCCTTAGGGGGTATAGTTCCCAAATTGGGGTCACTTGTGGGGGGTTTCCACTGTTTGGGCACATTGGGGGCTCATTAAAGGCAACATGTTGTCCAATCTCAATTCCAGCCAATTTTAGGTTGAAAAAGTCAAACGGCGCTGCTTCCCTTCCGAGCCCTGCTGTACGCCCAAACAGTGGGCCGCCCCGCATTTAGGGTATCAGCGTACTCAGGACAAATTGGACAACATCTTTTTGGTGTCCAATTTCTCCTGTTACCTTTGGGAGAATAAAAAATTGGGGACTAAAAGATCATGTTTGTGGAAAAAATATGATTTTTTATTTTCATGCCCGGGCGTTCTAAACACCTGTGAAGCCCTAGGGGGTTCAAAGTGCTCACCACACATCTAGATAAGTTCCTTAGGGGGTCTAGTTTCCAAAATGGGGTCAATTGTGGGGGGTTTCCACTGTTTGGGCACATCGGGGGCTAGTCAAACGCAACATGGCGTCTGATCTCAATTCCAGCAATTTTAGGTTGAAAAAGTCAAACGGCGCTGCTTCCCTTCCGAGCCCTGCTGTGCGCCCAAACAGTGGTTCCTCCCACATATAAAGTATCAGCATACTCAGGACAAATTGTACAACAACTGTTGGGGTCCAATTTCTCCAGTTGCCTTTGGGAGAATAAAATATTGGGGACTAAACGATCATGTTTGTGAAAAATATATGATTTTTTATTTTCATGCCCGGGCGTTATAACCTCCTGTGAAGCCCTAGGGGGTTCAAAGTGCTCACCAAACATCTAGATAAGTTCCTTAGGGGGTCTAGTTTCCAAAATGGGGTCACTTGTGGGGGGTTTCCACTGTTTGGGCACATCGGGGGCTTGTCAAATACAACATGGCGTCCAATCTCAATTCCAGCCAATTTTAGGCTGAAAAAGTCAAACGGCGCTGCTTCCCTTCCAAGCCCTGCCGTGCGCCCAAACAGTGGTCCCCCCACATATAGTGTAGCAGCGTACTCAGGACAAATTGGACAACAACTTTTGAGGTCCTGTTACCCTTGGGTAAATAAAAAAATTGTTGCTAACAGATCATTTTTGTGGCTAAAAAGTTAAATGTTATTTTTTTCCTTCCATGTTGCTTCTGCTCCTGTGAAGCGCCTGAAGGGTTAATAATCTTCTTGAATGTAGTTTTAAGTAGCTTGATGGGTGCAGTTTCTAGAATGGTGTCACTTTTGGGTATTTTCTGCCATATAGACCCCTCAAAGTGACTTCAGATGTGAGGTGGTCCCTAAAAAAAATGGTTTTGTAAATTTTGTTGTAAAAATGAGAATCGCTGGTCAACTTCTAACCCTTTTAACTTCCTAACAAAAAAAAATTTGTTTCCAAAATTTTGCTGATGTAAAGTAGGCATGTGGGAAATCTTATTTATTAACTATTTTGTGTCACATAACTCTCTGGTTTAACAGAATAAAAATTCAAAGTTTGAAAATTGCAAAATGTCCAAAATTTTCGCCATATTTCCATTTTTTCATAAATAAACACAAGTTATAGTGAAGAAATTTTACCAATAAAGTGAAGTAAAATATGTCATGAGAAAACATTCTCAGAATTGCCTAGATCCGTTTAACCGTTCCAGAGTTATTACCTCATAAAGGGACGGTGGTCAGAATTGTAAAAATTGGCTCGGGAATTAATGTGCAGACCACCCTTGGGAGTCTTTCCTCCCAAGTTAAGCTGCAAATTGGCTCCGTCACTAAGGGGTTAATTGATAATGAGTTGTGATGAAAATAGGGGAGTATTATGCTCACCTGACAAAGTTGCCCCTTTGCAATTGAAGGGCACGGGTCAAAAGACCGAGAGCAATTCTTGATCTGGGTATAACGTGTCTGTACCTGTATTGCTGACGAAGATTGCAGCATTTCGAAGTCATGCAGGACCACTCTCTCAGGCCAAAGCCTAACAGCTAATGTGGAAAGTTTAACATGTTTTATCTGCATTTTTTTTAAATACCTGCCAAGCAGAGCACATGCTATGTCAAAGTTCATGTGGGAGTGCGTCAAACAATGATAAATTATAGTTTATGAAAAAGTAAAAAACAGTTACATACTTTGATTACCTAAAATGTACAGTTGAATTAAGTGAGGTCACCTAAAAGAAAGAATAAAAAATGTAGGTGAAATGGGTGAAAATGTTCTTACCATTAAATAAAGTATATATAAATGGTTTTATTGAGTTCTGTCAGCATTTTGCTATATGGCTGGCGTCACACTAGAGAGAAATACAGACGAGTGAGAGGCGTTAAAAAAACGCATTGCACACGGACTAATGATTCTCTATGGGGTAGCTCCCATCAGTCGTATTTTTCTCGCAAATTTTTTAAGGGCCGAGCCAATCGCAGCATGCTGCGATTGTCAGCGTACTACGACCGCAGTAAGCCAATGCAAGTCTATGGGTGTGGAAAAAAGCGCATTACACACGGATCAGATGTGTGACTTGCGAGAAATACGCACCCAGTGTCCTTTAGAAAAGACGGCAATTCAGTGCGAGATACAGTAAATGACAGGTTTAATAAAGAAACAAAAGAGTAGATATATTTACATAGAATAGACATATATATACACTCACTGGCCACTTTATTAGGTACACCTGTCCAACTGTGTGTTAAGACTTAATTTCTAATCAGCCAATCACATGGCGGCAACTCAGTGCATTTAGGCATGTAGACATGGTCAAGACAATCTCCTGCAGTTCAAACCGAGCATCAGTATGGGGAAGAAAGGTGATTTGAGTGCCTTTGAACGTGGCATGATTGTTGGTGCCAGAAGGGCTGGTCTGAGAATTTCAGAAACTGCTGATCTACTGGGATTTTCACGCACAACCATCTCTAGGGTTTACAGAGAATGGTCCGAAAAAGAAAAAAAATCCAGTGAGCGGCAGTTCTGTGGCCGGAAATGCCATGTTGATGCCAGAGGTCAGAGGAGAATGGGCAGACTGGTTCGAGCTGATAGAAAGGCAACAGTGACTCAAATTGCCACCCGTTACAACCAAGGTAGGCAGAAGAGCATCTCTGAACGCACAGTGCGTCGAACTTTGAGGCAGATGGGCTACAGCAGCAGAAGACCACACTGGGTACCACTCCTCTCAGCTAAGAACAGGAAACTGAGGCTACAATTTGCACAAGCTCATCGAAATTGGACAGTAGAAGATTGGAAAAACGTTGCCTGGTCTGATGAGTCTCGATTTCTGCTGCGACATTCGGATGGTAGGGTCAGAATTTGGCGTAAACAACATGAAAGCATGGATCCATCCTGCCTTGTATCAACGGTTCAGGCTGGTGGTGGTGGTGTCATGGTGTGGGGAATTTTTTCTGGGCACTCTTTGGGCCCCTTGGTACCAATTGAGCATCGTTGCAACGCCACAGCCTACCTGAGTATTGTTGCTGACCATGTCCATCCCTTTATGACCACAATGTACCCAACATCTGATGGCTACTTTCAGCAGGATAATGCGCCATGTCATAAAGCTCGAATCATCTCAGAATGGTTTCTTGAACATGACAATGAGTTTACTGTACTCAAATGGCCTCCTCAGTCACCAGATCTCAATCCAATAGAGCATCTTTGGGATGTGGTGGAACGGGAGATTCGCATCAGGGATGTGCAGCCGACAAATCTGCGCCAACTGTGTGATGCCATCATGTCAATATGGTCCAAAATCTCTGAGGAATGCTTCCAGCACCTTGTTGAATCTCTGCCACGAAGAATTGAGGCAGTTCTGAAGGCAAAAGGGGGTCCAACCCCTTACTAGCATGGTGTACCTAATAAAGTGGCCAGTGAGTGTATATATATGCATTCTATGTGTATAGATCTATTCTTTCGTTTGGGTTTTAACTTGTCATTGGGCTCCATTATATGTCCATTTTGCAAGCCTGTGAGAAATTCTCAGCATACGGATGCCATACGGATGCTTACATGGGAAAAGTACGCGGCCACACCCTGATAACGGATGACATACGGAGCACTATTTAGGGACCATTTATGCATATTATGGCCGTACAATACGGTCTGTATTTTTATACTTTGTTTGTGACGCCGAACTATTGGATGCATACTGGTGTTGGGTGAATATCTGAAGTCACAGCTATAGTGGTGTAAAGCTGTGAGCCACTCGAGAACTTAGTGGATCAACATTGGACTGAAAAGATGAGGGTATTGGAAAAGAATCCATTGAACCAGGAGATGAAAACTTAAACCAGTGGTTAATAGGTGATAAGAAGAAATATTAGCATGGGCAGCTAAACAGTGAGAAATGGACGTGCCAACAAAACAGGAATGTAAATGAATCATAGAATCATAGAATCATAGAATCATAGAATCGTAGAGTTGGAAGGGACCTCCTGGGCCATCTGGTCCAACCCCCTGCTCAAAGCAGGATTCGCTAAATCATCCCAGTTAGATGTCTGTCCAGCCTCTGTTTGAAGACTTCCATTGAAGGAGAACTCACCACTTCTCGTGGCAGCCTGTTCCACTCATTGATCACTCTAACTGTCAAAAAGTTTTTTCTAATATCTAATCTGTGTCTCCTCCCATTCAGCTTCATCCCATTGTTTCTAGTCTTTCCTTGTGCAAATGAGAATAAAGTTGATCCTTCTACAATGTGACAGCCCTTTAGATATTTGTAGACAGCTATTAAGTCTCCTCTCAGTCTTCTCTTTTGCAAACTAAACATTCCCAAATCCTGCAACCTTTCCTCATAAGACAGGGTTTGCAGACCGGTCACCATTCTGGTCGCTCTTTTCTGAACTTGCTCCAGTTTGTTGATGTCTTTTTTAAAATGTGGTGCCCAAAATTGGACACAATATTCCAGATGAGGTCTGACCAAAGAGGAGTAGAGGGAAATAATTACTTCACGTGATCTAGACTGTATGCTTCTGTTAATACATCCTAGAATTGCATTTGCCTTTTTTGCTGCTGCATCACACTGTTGACTCATATTCAGTCTGTGATCTATTAGTATACCCAAGTCTTTTTCACATGTGCTGTCACTTAGCCCTATTCCTCCCATTCTATATATGCTTTTTTCATTTTTATTGCCCAGATGTAGTACTTTGCATTTCTCCCTGTTAAAAACCATTCTGTTAGTTGCTGCCCACTTCTCCAGTTTATTTAAATCTTTTTGAATCCTCTCTCTCTCTTCTCTAGTATTAGCTATCCCTCCTAGCTTTGTGTCATCAGCAAATTTAATCAGTTTACCCTCAATTCCTTCATCTAAATCGTTGATAAAGATGTTGAACAATACAGGGCCCAGGACAGAGCCCTGTGGTACCCCACTTGAGACATTCTTCCAACTGGATGTGCAGCCATTTACGACCACTCTTTGGGTCCGATCACTAAGCCAGTTATGAATCCACCTAACAGTTGCCTTGTCCATTCCATACTTAGTCATTTTTTCAATAAGGATTGTATGAGAGACTTTGTCAAATGCTTTGCTGAAGTCAAGATATACTATATCTACAGCATTTCCTTGATCCACCCAATCAGTAATACCATCATAGAAGGAAATTAAATTAGTCTGACATGACTTATTAGTTACAAACCCATGCTGACTCTGTTTAATCACTTCATTCTTATCCAGGTATTGACATACATGTTGTTTAATAATTTGTTCAAAGATCTTTCCTGGTATAGAAGTCAGACTCACCGGCCTATAGTTGCCTGGGTCCACCTTCTTCCCCTTTTTGAAGATAGGAACAACATTTGCTCTTCTCCAGTCTTCTGGCACTTCTCCTGTTCTCCAAGAATTTTCAAAGATTATGGAGAGGGGTTCAAAAATTTCTTCTGCTATCTCCTTCAGTACTCTGGGGTGTAATTCATCTGGACCTGGAGACTTGAATACATTTAGGTTAGCTAAGTGTTTCCTCACTATCTTTCTGTTTATAGATATCCTGGATTCTTCTATTCCCTTAATAGGACAGTGAATAACAGTTGATGTTACATTTCCTTTCTGAGAGAAAACAGATGCAAAATAGGAATTTAAAAGTTCAGCCTTCTCAACATCCTGTCTTACCATTTCATCATTTTCATCCTGTAAAAATCCTATAGCATCTTTGACTTTTCTTTTACTTTTGACATATCCCCAAAATCCTTTATTATTGCTTTTGACATCTCTTGCAAGCCTCAATTCATTTTCAGCTTTAGATAATCTGATTTGTGCCTTGCAGGTTCTGCAGACAGCATTATATTCTTCTTTAGATATGCCTCCTTCTTTCCATTTTATAAACATTTTTTGCTTCCTTTTTAGCATGTGCTTAAGTTCTGTGTTCATCCATCCTGGTTTCCTTAAATGCTTCCTATTCTTCCCTCTTTTCAGAATTGTTAACAACTGTGCTTTGAGAATTTCATTTTTCAAGATTTCCCATCCTTCCTGGACATTTTTGTCTTTAAGGATATCCAGCCATTGGATCCCTCCAATTCTATTTCTGAATCCCTTAAAATCTGCCTTTCTGAAATCTAACCTTGACGTCTGAGTCTTCACAGGTCTTCCGCCTCTAGTTATCCAAAATTCTAAAATAGCATGGTCGCTACCTCCTAGGGTCCCAGCCACTTTTACCTCCTCAACCATTTCCTCCCTGTTTATAAGGATTAGATCCAAGGTAGCAGTTCCCCTTGTTTTCTCCTTTACCTTTTGGAAGATAAAGTTGTCAGCAAGAGAGGATAAGAATTTCCTTGACCTGTTAGTTTTGCCTGAGAGAGATTCCCAACAAATGTCTGGATAGTTGAAATCTCCCATGACAACTATGTCATATTTTTTGGAGAACTTGGCCATTTGATGCATAAAGAGTTCATCCATATCTTCAGCTTGCACAGGCGGCCTGTAGTAAATGCCTACAATGGTGTCCTTTCCATTGTTCTGTCCTTGTATTCTTACCCAAACAGTTTCCACAGAACTCCCAGTCTCTGAAGCTTCAATCTCTGTGCAGATATACGCATTTCTAACATACAATGCGACACCCCCTCCTCGTTTATCAAGTCTGTTTCTTGCAAATAAGTTGTATCCTTCTAGTCTTGTATTCCAATCATGTGTATTGTCCCACCAAGTTTCAGTGATTCCAATGACATCATATTTCTTTTCCTGTGTTAGTAGTTCCAATTCTCCTTGTTTGTTGCCCATGCTTTGTGCATTAGTATAGAAACATTTTAGTTTGTGATTGGTTTCTCTTTCTCCAATATTTTTTTTAATTAGATTCTTTCGTCTTTGTTCTTCCTTTCCACTTCTAATAGCAGAGTTCTCAGTAGCATTTGTCAGGTGTATGGCTTTTTCTGGTCTTTTGCTTCCCTTCCCATGTTGTTCTAGTTTAAAGCTCTCCTTACAAGTGTAGCAAGGCGACTTCCAAATACCTGCTTTCCAGTCTTCGTAAGGTGCACCCCATCTCTAGCAAGTAGTCCATCGTATAAGTAGTTCACTCCGTGATCCAGAAATCCAAATCGTTGCTAACGGCACCATCGACGTAGCCAGTTGTTCACCTGCAGAATCTTATTCCACCTCCTTGTTCCATGGCCATCCACTGGGAGGATGGAAGAGAAGACCACCTGCGCTCCCAGTTCTTTCACTTTCTTGCCTAAGTCTTCAAAGTCTCTGCAGATGGTTTCCAGGTTGTTTCTTGCGGTGTCATTTGTCCCCACATGTAGTAGCAGGAATGGGTAGTCATCTGTAGGTCTGAAGAGTCCTGATATCCTGTCAGACACATCTTTAATTTTTGCACCTGGAAGACAGCACATTTCTCTTGAAGTTATATCCGGTCTGCAGATAGCGGCCTCTGTTCCTCTCAACAGGGAATCCCCCATGACCACCACTCTCCGTTTCTTCTTCACAACATTTTTCTTTCTCCATCCAGGAGGACTCTGAAGGCGTACAAGGTTGCTGTTTGTTGGCAAAGTCTTATCCTGATGTATTTCTTCATCGTTTTCCTGCGTGAGAGCCTGGTACTGGTTTCTGAGCAGTATGGGTGCTGACTGCCTCCTGATCCTCCTGCTTCTCTGGGTCACATGTCTCCATTCCTCTGTTTCTTCAGGTGCACTTCGAATTTCTTCTCTTTCTGTAACATGAAGAGATAATTCTGCTCTGTCCAAGAACTCTTCACCTTCCTTAATGATCTTCAACGTAGCTAACCTCTCTTCGAGATTTTGCAACTTTTCCTCCAACAGGGTCACAAGCTTGCATTTGTGGCATGTGAAGTTTGGCTTTTCCACTGGTAAATCTGTGAACATGTAGCAAGAAATGCAGCTCACCAAATGGCTCCTGGCCTCTTCCATCTTGAGATTTCTTAAAAAGATGAAAGATGAGCCAAAATTCGCGCGCCGATAGGCGCGCGGTTTCTCTGATTTCCTCTTTTCAGCTGCAACGGCCAAAACCCAGTGATCGTTGAGCTCGCGGAGACTCTTCACTTATCCCAGAAGGCACTGGGAATATGCAAATGATCTCCTCAAGACTCTTCCCCTGGTTTCTCCGATTTCCTCTTTTCAGCTGCAACGGCCAAAACCCAGTGATCGTTGAGCTCGCGGAGACTCTTCACTTATCCCAGAAGGCACTGGGAATATGCAAATGATCTCCTCAAGACTCTTCCCCTGGTTTCTCCGATTTCCTCTTTTCAGCTGCAACGGCCAAAACCCAGTGATCGTTGAGCTCGCGGAGACTCTTCACTTATCCCAGAAGGCACTGGGAATATGCAAATGATCTCCTCAAGACTCTTCCCCTGGTTTCATGCATGTGAGTAGCCTTTCTAGCATGGAAGCTGGTCGAATGTGTATGTTAAGGGAGTGAATAGAAGTGAATAAAACTGAGGGAGGTGTTTTGATGAGGTGACCCTTAACATAAAAGTTCGACCAGCTAACATGCAAGCAGCTTGACACCGATATATATCCACTAGTTTTTGTCTCCTATCACAAGAATAGTCGCAATCAGGAATCAAGACGCGCCCTCTGAATAGCAAAGCTATGCACATGCAAGATTCATTCACACTCTTGTTTTGTTAGCACTTCCATGTTTCACTATATAATAGCCCATTGGGTTATGTATACTGCTCAAAAAAATAAAGGGAACACAAACAGCCTGTTGCAAATAAAATAATGTTCCCTTTATTTTGCTGAGCAGTGTATTTGCTTCCTGGTTCATTGGATTGTCTTCCAATAATCACATCTTTTCAGTCCAATGTCGATACACGAAATTCTCTAGTGGCGCACAGCTTTACACTACTATATTTGTGATTTCAGAAGTTCACTGAACACCAGATCGCAGAGGTCCTGCGTGACTTCAAAGCGTGCTGACTTTAAAATATCTGTTTAAGTAAAAGTTTTTTAAGAAAATCTCCATATCCTGTAATCTTCGTCAGCAGTGCAGGTACAGACATATTATACCTGGTTCAACAAGAAAATATGTATATGTTACCTTTTTTTCAGGACTTGCTCATGTGACATCTATTCTGTCACAAGATGGCAAATTCACTCAGCGGGTGGCACTAGTGATCAAAGAGAAGTCAGGACCAGAAGATCTTGGCAGTGCAGGCTATGTCCATCCACTGAGATTAGGATGTATGAAACATTTAGTGCCATCCACCCAGGCAGTATGGGTGTGTACTGTCCAGCTGGAGTAATCTTGCTTGAACCAACTGGTAAGAACCACCCTCTATTAAAGCTCCACGCTTACTGCTGCTTGCTGTCAGATACAGTTAGCTCTAAGCTGGTCCAGTTTGCTCATTTTCCTGTTGTCTCACAGTGACTTTTTATCCTGACCATCCTTTTTAATAATGCCTTTGTACCTTAACTGTCCTTCTCGATTTGACACAGCTCATTGAGCACTGCCATCCTGTGCCATTGGCTAGTAGCTGGCTCTGTGGCCCCTACCCATTGGTCCCTGTGTAAGTCCAGATCCCTGTACTTGGGTGAAAGTCAAGTAAACCACTAGGATCTGGTAAATGGAGTGGCTTATGCACAGTAGCCATTTTAGAGAAGGCAATGCACAATTACATTATATCTAGCCCAAAACAAATTATAGATCCACTCCAAATGGTAGTGGATCAGGTACAAAATGTGGCCCAGTTAGTTCAGGATTTGGCAGTGAACTTTCATCACCATGAAACTGTTCAGGCTCATGTACCTGCAGCACCTCCCCTGATCTATTCTAAACCAAGGTTAACATGTTTTTTCTCCCTTTAAGGAAAGCTGTTGCTTAAATTTGAGGTTTTCCAGACATTAGTCTGGTACTAAGAGCCAGCATGTGGAAGTCTTCATTTCCCCTGTAGCAAAGTGGCCCCAGGCTTGTGCTTTTTACCTACCTGTGATGATCCAAAACTCTTCACAGTTTACTTATTTTTGAGGCCTTAAGTCTTCTTTGTGACAACCCTTACCCTGCAGCTTCTGCAGAAAACAAATTAAAAGACCTCTGCTAGGGGTGACATGCTGCTGAAGACAGTACTGTACTGAGTTTTACCTCAGGGCCACAGATTCACATTGGAATGACTAGGCTCTTCGGCATCAGTTTCATACTGAGCAGGTTAGATTGACATGCACTAAGTCTATGAGTGCTGTGAGACACGTATTTTGTTTGTTTGCTAAATCTTGTATGGAAAGCATATGTGGGTATTCTTCTTTGCCCTCTTTATGCTCCTTATACAGTAGCTTGCAGAAGTATTCAACCCATTTGCTTAACTGCTTATCCAAATAGTTTTAGCGGTTTCCGAATAGCTGCATCGGGAACCCAGATACCTGGAGCGCTACAGATAATCAGCAGTTTAATGCAGCAGCTGCATGTGTCATGGCTGTGTGACAGTCACAACACATGCACAGAGAGCCCAATAAGCAATTATTGCCACATCACAAAAACATTTGCATAAGGAATACAAAAACTCTGTGCAGTTGGTTGTGGCAAGTTAACAAAGCGTCTGACACTGATTTCAGTTTGAAAAAAAAGATTGTAATTGTAATTCAACTGCAGCAGGACACATGCCAGCTACAACATATCACTGATCCATCACACTAGTCCAGCACTGCTGCTGGGATCTATCCTATATTTTACTCTCCTATATTTTTTAATCGGCATTATTTGCTTACTTAATTCTTATTTGCTTCACTTCTGCAGTTATACAATACATTGCTGTCTTGAGTGCTTGTACAATGCCATACCGTTTTATTACTAAATACTGAGCTCTGACACACTCTCAGTGTTCTAAAATCATCCTAAAATGGCTGCTGCATAAAATGCCTTGGCTTTTATACATGCTTTTATAGTCCCTCTTGATTGGCTGAGTAATAATATGTGATTTGACAGCTGCAAGGAATTATAGGGAAGTCCACTTTGTCATGATTGGCTACTTAACAGCCATTTGCTACTGACACAAATAACATGGGTAATTAGTTATCAGAATTTTGATAAAATATATGGGGAAGGGCTTCCGTTTCCATGGTTGGTGTACGTTATGGTTGCCCTCTCCCGTTTTTTCCACTACCTGATAGTGTACTTGCCATTTAGTAAGGAACTTACTCTCCACTGTGGGCACTAATACAAGTACCCAATCCCCAGGTCTAAATGATCCCACTTAAGTTAATCGATTATACCCTGGATTTTGCATCTGGAGTCTTGAGGAAGTGTTCTTTTACATGACCCTTTACTTTGGTCCTTCCACACATTAGTCATTATGGCTTATCAATTGTGGAAAATAATTATTGTTGCCTGGCTCCCAGTAAACATTATTTAGCACATATTTTCCAGAGTACCATTTACTGTAAAGAACCTGAACTTGGCAGACTCAAAGTTGTCTTGGGACTTCTCCATGTCAGGGATATTGGCTTCAGGAGATGTTTCCTCCTCCTCTTTTCTAGCTAGTACAATGAAATGAAATTTACCATTTACATCATGTGACCTTGTTACCATAGCCATCTTCTGGCAGCATATAACACTAGTGGGTCTTACAGCTTTAGCACATAAGTCCCAGAATAAAGAAAATTCTTGTTCGATAGCAATAGCATGCAATAAGACATTGACCATTTCCACTTCACGGAACAAGGACCCATAGTGTGTGTGTGTAGGTTGACCTTGGTCATAAGATTGTTCTAGACATCTTCATGGATACACCCTACCTCCACTCCCTTCCCAGAGACTAGTACATGCAGAAATGTTGCAATTACTAGGGTCACCAAACTCACTGGTTCCAGGAGTCCAGTCACAGTAACATTATTCACCATCATCTAGCCTAGCTGAGATCCCTCACCAGAGTGTGGTACTGCAATGTATAGTGGATGTGCAAAATTTGAGCAGTGTCAGACTATGGAGCAAGCAATAGGTTCTGATACCAGTGAACATTAGGCTTAAACATGACCCAGTTCATAAAACCTTCAACAGACAATGATAAGAGATGCATCTGACCACTCGTAGGTTTTTGGAAGCCTTTCACATGTGGTTTTGGGACCCTTTTTTGCATATCCCAGAACGGTGACCTCAGTCTCCCTTAACTGCTCAGAGTGTTTTCCACAGCAAAGTATCATTCCACAAGGTTCACAATGTCATCTTCATTCTGGGGATCTCATTGGACAACCCAGCTTTGCATAGACTTAGAAAGTGAGTGAATGAGTCAGCCCATTATCACTCTTTCCAAAGTCCATACAGGAAGGCAGGTCTCAGGCTGCAGACATTTTTGCACCAGGTGTAACACATCTGAGACTGAGAAGACTTGTCCATTTAGTAGCGCCTGGACTGCCATGGCTACTCCCAAACATTCCGTAATCTCCTACTTCAGCCTTCTGTGCTCGGACAGATTCTGACAGGAGAGCCATGTGCTGCTGTTGCAACTGCTGCTGCTGCTGTAATTGCTGGTGTTGCTATAACTGCTGCTGCTGCTGTAATTGCTGGTGTTGCTAGAACTGCTGCTGCTGCTCTCGAACCAATTGCTTAACAAGCAAAGCTGGCTTTATCTAAACGACAACATGTTTATTGTACAAGTCAGAAACCTGCGGTTTTACCTGTGGATTGGCCCGCGGTTTTTCCCTGCGGTTTGACACCTGTACAATGGAATAGGTGGCAAACCGCAGCGGAATCCGCAGAAAGAATTGACATGTCAATTCTTTCTGCGGATTTAAAACTGCAGCTTTTCCGCAGTGAAAAAAACCACAGCATGTGCACTGTGGATTGTAAATCACATAGACTTACATTGTACTGTACACTGTCTGCAGAACTGCTGCGAATTCGCAGAGGCCAAATCCAATGCAGAATCCGCAGCATGTGCACATACCCATACAGTGATACCATATTTTTTTTTTTTTTTTTTCTTTATGGCTTTGAAAAAAATGCTATAAAAAATGTAAAACAATTGGTGTGATTTCTCTTTCTTTTGAGACCCAGCTTCATTTTTTCATCAATATAGACACGGCATGATTTTTACAGGTTGAGGATTTTTGGGTACATGTGACATTATGATTATTTTTTTTTGGAGGGGAGAGTGATGCACACATATTCTTCTATTTTTAATACATTTGGACACGATTGCAGAGATATATATTACACACAATATAAGTAGCCCTGTGTGTTATATTAATGGCACTGCTGAACTGAATACTTGGTTAAGCAAGTGCTGCAGTGACATTAAAATAATTATACACTATTAGTTCTGGGGGAATAATAATTCACGTAGTGCTTACACTGGGTGTAAATGTGTTCTAGCTATAAAATGTGCTTACTTTGATTGATTAATAAACCGCTGAAATATTTACTTACTCTATGTGTATACAGTATATTGCTGATCTGAGAGGGAAATTCCATAGCAGCGTTTCTAATTCATCTAAACCTCATAAGTAGATCAAAGTCTAGACAATAGTGAAGTATTGTACAGGAGACAGAATTCCATTTACCAGTTAATATAATTTTGTGGTCTCACTGAATAACTTGTGGAGAAGTAAATATGCTTCAGAATACAAAGTATAAATGTTAGCTATGCATTTGTTTCGGAAAGGTGATGCATTATTATAGCTTGAAAATATCATATGACTATCACTAACTTTGCAAATCGGAAGAACAAAAGATTTGCTGGAAACTGACAGCTTCAAATGAACATGAATTAATGGAATTTACTTTTGGAACAAACATGGACACGTTTAGTTTTCCAATATCTTTAAAGATTTTTTAAGACTTTGTAAAAGTTAATAGATATATGAAATTAATTAAACAATTAAAAGTTATAGATCAGGTGTGTAGCTAAGAAAGGCAAATATAACTTTGGAGTGAGTTCTCCCTTAAAGGGAATCTGTCACCCCATTTTTCGAGTACCGCCATCAGGGGCTTATCTATAGCATTTTGTAATGCTGTAAATAAGCCCCAGATGTAACCTGAAAGAGAAGAAAAATGAGTTATATTATACTCATCGGGGGGCGGTCCGGTCTTGTTCCGATGGGTGTTGCGGTCCGGCGCCTCCATCTTCTAACGATGACGTCCTCTTCTTTGCTGCCTGTTGTGGCTCCTGCGCAGGTGCACTGCTCTGCCCTGTTGAGAGCAGAGCAGAATACTGCAGTGCACAGGCGCCAGACCTCTCTCGGTGCCTGCACACTGCAGTACTCTGCTCTGCCCTCAACAGGGCAGAGCAGTGCACCTGCGCAGGAGCCATGACAGGAAGCAAAGAAGAGGACATCACCGTTAGGAGATGGGAGGCGCTGGACCGGACCGCGACACCCATCGGACCAAAACTGGACCCGGACCGGCCCTGGGTGAGTATAATCTAACTCAATTTTCTTATCTTTCAGGTTACATCAGGGGCTTATCTACAGCATTACATAATGCTGTAGATAAGCCCCTGATGGCAGTGCCGGCAGCTGATACTCGAAAAATGGGGTGAGAGATTCCCTTTAAGTACTGATATTATTTTGAGGGCCAAATGGATTAAAAGAGTGCAAAAAAAGTAACAGAACAGTAGGAAATGTAATAAAAAGAATTACCTTCACTGTTCTCTCAAATACCCTCAGATACAGTGCCGATGCTCATGTGGTGTCTGCCAGTCATTGTTTATTTTGCAGATATAACATTGGGTACATCCATATGAATACTGCAGCAAAGTGCCAAGTATGCCAAGGACTACCAACATTGGCCCTGGACTAGCATCTATGTGGAAAAATTTGCAGCAAACTATCGATCGTGCTGCATAAATGTTGGTTTACAGTAGATTTCACCTTTTTCATTGTCAATGGTGAAAGAGTAAAAAAACCTTGGTGAAAATTCACAGAACAAATTGATAATGAATACCAAAACTATAGTGCCAGTCAATTTTAACCGGTAGATTTTTTCCACAGTGTATTATTCGAAGGTTGTAAAAATCTCATCTCAAAGGCTGTCATTGTAATGCATTGTGGTTTTTCAGGAAAGAAAACGTCCTAAATATGTGACCTGTATAAAATAACATACAGTTGCAATCAAAATTATTGAAGCCCTATTGCAAATTAAGATTATTAGCAAAATTTACAAACTGTTATATGTTTGTAGGAAGTCAATAAAGCTAGAAAAATATATTCAGCTCTGCAGAGTGGATTATTCAAATTCAACAGTAAATACCACTCTTATTAACCCCTTCACTACCAAGGGTGGTTTGCACGTTAACTACCGGGCCAATTTTTACAATTCTGACCACTGTACCTTTATGAGGTCATAACTCTGGAACGCTTTCATGGATCCTGGTGATTCTGACATTGTTTTCTCGTGACATATTGTACTTCATGTTCGTGGTAAAATTCCATTCAAATAACTTGCGTTTATTTGTGAAAAAAACGGAAATTTGGCAAAAATTTTGAAAATTTCGCAATTTTCCAACTTTGAATTTTTATGCCCTTAAATCACAGCGATACGGCACACAAAAAACTTAATACATAACATTTCCCACATGTTTACTTTACATCAGCAGAATTTTGCAACCAAAATTTTTTTTTGCTAGGAAGTTATAAGGGTTAAAATTTGACCAGCGATTTCTCATTTTTGCAACACCATTTTATTTTTAGGGACCACTTCACATTTGAAGCCACTTTGAGGGGTCTATATGATAGAAAATACCCAAAAGTGACACCATTCTAAAAACTGCACCCCTCAAGGTGCTTAAAACCACATTCAAGAAGTTTATTAACCCTTTAGGTGCGTCACAGGAATTTTTTGAATATTAAAAAAAAAATGAACATTTAACTTTTTTTCACCAAAAAAATACTTCAGGTTCAATTTTCTTTATTTTACCAAGGGTAACAGGAGAAATTGGACTGCAAAAGTTATTGTGCAATTTGTCCTGACTACGCTGATACCTGATATGTGGGGGGGAACCACTGTTTCGGCGCATGGCAGAGCTCAG
The DNA here is from genome assembly GCF_039654945.1 of Dendrobates tinctorius. Classification (NCBI taxonomy): domain Eukaryota; kingdom Metazoa; phylum Chordata; class Amphibia; order Anura; family Dendrobatidae; genus Dendrobates; species Dendrobates tinctorius. The sequence goes on along the minus strand of NW_027361707.1, from coordinate 58,011,357 downwards.
AATGGAAGGAGCGCCGTTTGACTTTTTCAATGCAAAATTGGCTGGAATTCAGATCGGACGCCATGTCACGTTTGGCGAGCCCCTGATGTACCTAAACAGTGGAAACCCCCCCAAGTGACCCCATTTTGGAAACTAGACCCCCCAAGGAACTTATCTAGATATGTGGTGAGAACTTTGAACCCACAAGGGCTTCACAGAAGTTTATAACGTACAGCGGTACAATTAAAAAATCATATTTTTTCCACAAAAATGATCTTTTCACCCACAATTTTTATTTTTCCAAGGGTAACAGGACCCTAAAAGTTTTTGTGCAATTTGTCCTGAGTACGCTGATACCCCATATGTGGGTGTAAATGACTATTTGGGCGCATAGCAGAGCTCGGAAGGGAAGCAGCGCCATTTGACGTTTTTGGCTAGAATTGAGATCGGACACCATGTCGCGATTGGAAAACCCCTGATGTACCAAAACAGTGGAAACCCCCCACAAATGACACCATTTTGGAATCTAGACCCCCCAAGGAACTTATCTAGATGTGTGGTGAGAACTTTGAACCCCCAAGGGCTTCACAGAAGTTTATAACGTACAGCAGTACAATTAAAAAATCATATTTTTTCCACAAAAATGATCTTTTCACCCTCAATTCTTATTTTTCCAAAAGTAACAGGACCCTAAAAGATATTGTGCAATTTATCCTGAGTACGCTGATACCCCACATGTGGGTGTAAACCACTATTTGGGCGTATGGCAGAGCTCGGAAGGGAAGCAGCGCCATTTGACGTTTTTGGCTGGAATTGAGATTGGACACCATGTCGCATTAGGAAAGCCCCTGATGTACCAAAACAGTAGAAACCCCCCACAAATGACACCATTTTGGAAACTAGACCCCCCAAGGAACTTATCTAGATGTGTGGTGAGCACTTTGAACCCCCCAGTGCTTCACTGAAGTTTATAACGTCCGGGCGTGAAAATAAAAAAATCGTATTTTTTCCACAAACATGATCTTTTAGTCCCCATTTTTTAATTTTCCCAAGGGTAACAGGAGAAATTGGACCCGAAAAGTTGTTGTCCAATTTGTCCTGAGTACGCTGATACCTCATATGTGGGAGAAAACTACTGTATGGGCACACGTCGGGGCTCGGAAGGGAAGTAGTGACGTTTTGGAATGCAGACTTTGATGGAATGGTCTGCGGGTGTCATGTTGCGTTTGGAGAGCCCCTGATGTACCTAAACAGTGGAAACCCCCTACAAGTGACCCCATTTTGGAAACTAGACCCCCTAATGAACTTATCTAGATGTGTGGTGAGCACTTTGAACCCCCCCAGTGCTTCACAGAAGTTTATAACGACCGGGCGTGAAAATAAAAAAATCGTATTTTTTCCACAAACATGATCTTTTAGTCCCCATTTTTTTATTTTCCCAAGGGTAACAGGAGAAATTGGACCCCAAAAGTTGTTGTCCAATTTGTCCTGAGTACGCTGATACCTCATATGTGGGAGAAAACTACTGTATGGGCACACGTCGGGGCTCGGAAGGGAAGTAGTGACGTTTTGGAATGCAGACTTTGATGGAATGGTCTGCGGGTGTCATGTTGCGTTTGGAGAGCCCCTGATGTACCTAAACAGTGGAAACCCCCCACAAGTGACCCCATTTTGGAAACTAGACCCCCTAATGAACTTATCTAGATGTGTGGTGAGCACTTTGATCCCCCCAGTGCTTCACAGAAGTTTATAACGACCGGGCGTGAAAATAAAAATATCGTATTTTTTCAACAAACATCATCTTTTAGTCCCCATTTTTTTTATTTTCCCAAGGGTAACAGGAGAAATTGGACCCCAAAAGTTGTTGTCCAATTTGTCCTGAGTACGCTGATATCTCATATGTGGGAGAAAACTACTGTATGGGCACACGTCGGGGCTCGGAAGGGAAGTAGTGACGTTTTGGAATGCAGACTTTGATGGATTGGTATGCGGGTGTCATGTGCGTTTGGAGAGCCCCTGATGTACCTAAACTATTGAAACTCCCCACAAGTGACCCCATTTTGGAAACTAGACCCCCCACGGAGCTTATCTAGATGTGTGGAGAGCACTTTGAACCCCCAAGTGCTTCACAGAAGTTTATAACGCCTGGGCGTGAAAATAAAAAAAACATTTTTTTCCGCAAAATTATATTTTTGCCCCCAGTTTTTTATTTTCCTAAGGGTAACAGGAGAAATTGGACCCCAAAAGTTGTTTTGTAATTTGTCCTGAGTAGGCTGATACCCTACATGTGGGGGTAAAACACTGTTTGGGCACATGGCAGCGCTTGGAAGGGAAGGAGCACCATTTGACTTTTTCAACGCAGAATTGGCTGGAATTGAGATCAGACGCCATGTTGCCTTTGGAGAGCACCTGATGTGCCCAAACAGTGGAAACCCCCAATTATAACTCCAACCCTAACCTCAACACACCCCTAACCCTAATCTGAGCCCTAGCCCTAACCCTATCCCTAACCCTAACCCTAGCCCTAACCCTAGCCCTAACCCTAACCCTAGCCTTAACCCTAGCCTTAACCCTAGCCCTAACCCTAGCCCTAACCCTAGCCCTAACCCTAGCCCTAACCCTAGCCCTAACCCTACCCCTAGCGGGAAAGTGGAAATAAATACATTTTCTTTTAGTTTTATTATTTTTCTCTAACTAAGGGGGTGATAACGGGGGGTTTGATTTACGATTTATGGCGGTTTTTATGTTTGGCGGCTGTCGCACTCTAAAAGACGCTTTTTATTGTAAAAATAGTTTTTGCATCACCACATATTGTGAGCTATAATTTTTCCATATTTTGACCCACCGAGTCATGTGAGGTCTTATTTTTTGCGGGACGAGTTGACATTTTTATTGGTACCATTTTTGGGCACGTGACATTTTTTGATCGCTTTTTATTCCGATTTTTGGGATGCAGAATGAACAAAAACCAGCTTTTCATGAATTTCTTTTGGGGGGTGCGTTTACACCGTTCCGCGTGCGGTAAAATTGATAACGCGTTTTTATTCTTCGGGTCAGTACGGTTACAGCGATACCTCATTTAGGTCGTTTTTTTATGTTTTGTCGGTTTTTTGCAATGAAAACAATTTTATATAAAAAATAATTATTTTTGTATCGCTTTATTCTGCGAGCTATAACTTTTTTATTTTTTTGCGGATGATGCTGTATGGTGGCTCGTTTTTTGCGGGACAAGATGACGTTTTCAGCGGTACCATGGATATTTATATGCGTCTTTTTGATCGCGCGTTATTGCACTTTTTGTTCGGTGGTATGATAATAAATCATTATTTTTTGCTTCGTTTTTTATTTTTATTTTTTAAGGGGTTCGCTAAAGGGGTTAACTAATGGGACAGTTTTATAGGGCAGGTCATTACGGACGCGGCAATACCAAATATGTGTACTTTTATTGTTTTGTTTTTTTTTTATTTTCAAAAAATGGATTTATTGGGGAATATTTTTTTTTTTTTAACTAATTTATTTAGCGATTTTTTTAAAATTATTTTTAACACTTTTTTTTTTTTTTTTTTTACTTTATTACCTTGTCCCAGGTGGGACATCACTGTCCTGTGACAGATCGCTGATCTGTCACATCACAGATCACTGTGACAGATCAGCGATCTGTCACAGGCACTGCTGCAGACTTCCTCATGCCTGCGCTTTGCAGGCACTGAGGAAGCCAGCTTCCTCAGGCCCCCGAAGGCCCCCGTCGTCATCTTGGATTCGGGGGCCTGGAGGAAGGGAGTCCCCCGCAGCAGCGCTGCACATTGCGCTGCCGTGGGGGGCTCAGGGAAGCACGGAGGGAGCCCCCTCCCTGCCGATGCTTCCCTTTAACCCCCGGTACACCGCGATCGCGTTTGTGCAAGGGGTTAACGTGTCGGGGGCGGTCCGTGACCGCCCCTGACACATTGTGCTGGGTGTCAGCTATGATAATTAGCTGACACTCGGCCGCGATCAGTGGCGCTCACCACGTGGGCGCCGCTGATCGCGATGACGTAATATTCCGTCCATGGTAATTAGGTCCATGGTCACATGGACGGAATATTACGTCAATTGTAGGTAAGGGGTTAACTGCTGCAATCTCAGAAATAGTCAGTCCCTTCATGACAAGTCTCTCTAGTACTAGAGATCATTTAATTGCTTTCCTTTGCTGCAAAAATGATACATAGTCCGGCATCATCCCCTGCCAACCTTCCTGAAGAATCTTACAACATTTGTCATGGGCAATAGTCTCTAGCTCATTAATATTGTTAGTGCTGTGTACTGCAATTGCCTACTTCAAATCAAACATCAAAGATATTCTATACTATTGAGGTTAGGCGACTCTGTTGGCCATTCAAGCATCTTCCAGGGCTTGTTCAGAAAACAAACTTTGGATGATTTTGACATATGGTTGTGATCATTAACTTGCTGGAAGATCAAATGAACCTCAAGCTTTAACTATGAAGTTTTTTATAGTGGTTTGAAAAAACCACTATATTGTAATCCGAACGCTGCTAACTTATTCTTCTTCTTATTATTATTATTAAGTTGATTTCCGCAATTAATACAGCCCGAACCGCTACACGCACAGACTCTGTTGAGGTGTCGTTTCGAAGCCAGCGTCCATGTGAGGTGTGCTAAGTATTTTTCCCGTCATTGGAATGCACTGTCTCCAATGCATTTGAATGGGAAGCTTAAAACGTGCCCTGAGGCGATTGAAATGGCAGTTGAGCTCATTGATATGCGCAGGCACACCCAGTTACTATGCCAACGCCTACGAACGTCACATGATGCCCCCAGGAGAGAGCTTCTGCCACATAATATCAGCTCTTAAAGCAAAACCCACAGCACAAATGGAAATCTAGCTTCATCACATGACCATTGCCCCTGAGAGAGAATGTGTGCGCCAAAGTGGATTTAGAAGTAGAGTTGAGCGACTTTGGTCGGATCGGGTTTCGTGAAACCCGAATGAAACAAAATAAGTTTCAGATGTAACTCGTCCAACTAGAGCAAAACAAAGTCGGAGTTTCGTCCGAAACCCGACCCCAATGCAAGTCAATGGGAAATAAAAGTCGGACGAAACGCCGACTTTTTTTGCTCTAGTCGGACGAGTTTCATCTGAAACTTATTTTGTTTCATTCGGGTTTTACGAAACCCGATCCGACCAAAGTCGCTCAACTCTATTTAGAAGCCCAGTGAGCCACCCTGGCTCTTAAAGGGCCGACGCGCCAAAGTGATTCTTAAAGAGTCGGCGCACCAAAATGTGTCTTAAAGGGCCGGCGCGCCAAATCGAAAGCTGAGTGACCCAAGGCTACAAATCGGAGGCTGATAGACTCTGGCCTACAAAAAGGAGGCTGAGCAACCCTGGCATCCAAATTGGACCCAGAGTGGCCCCGCCCACCAAATCGGACCCAGAGTGGCCTCGCCCACCAAATCAGACCCAGAGTGGCCTCGCCCACCAAACTGGACCCTGAGGAGCCCCACCCACAAAATCGGACCCTGAGGGGCCCCACCCACAAAATCGGACCCTGAGGGGCCCCACCCATAAAATCGGACCCTGAGGGGCCCCGGCCATAAAATCGGACCCTGAGGGGCCCCACCCACAAAATCAGACCATGAGGGGCCCCACCCACAAAATCGGACCATGAGGGGCCCCACCCACAAAATCGGACCCTGAGGGGCCCCACCCATAAAATCGGACCCTGAGGGCCCCAACCACAAAATAGGACCCTAAGGGGCCCCGCCCTCAAAATCGGACCCTGAGGGGCCCCAACCACAAAATCGGACCCTGAGGGGCACCGGCAACAGAATCGGACCCTGAGGGGCCCCACCCTCAAAATCGGATCCTGAGGGGCCCAACCAACAAAATCGGACCCTGAGGGGCCCCAGCCACAAAATCGGACCCTGAGGGGCCCCACCCACAAAATCGGACCCTGAGGGGCCCCGGCCACAAAATCGGACCCTGAGGGGCCCCGGCCACAAAATCGGACCCTGAGCGGCCCAACCTCAAAATCGGACCCTGAGGGGCCCCGGCCACAAAATCGGACCCTGAGGGGCCCCAGCCACAAAATCGGACCCTGAGGGGCGCCGGCCACAAAATCGGACCCTGAGGGGCCCCAACCACAAAATCAGACCCTGAGGGGCCCCGGCCACAAAATCGGACCTTGAGGGGCCCCAACCACAAAATCGGACCCTGTGGGGCCCCGGCTACAAAATCCGACCCTGAGAGACTCCGGCCACAAAATCGAACCCAGAGGGGCCCCACCCACAAAATTGGACCCTGAGGGGCCCCGCCCACCAAATCGGACCCTGAGGGTCCCCGCCCACAAAATCGGACCCTGAGGGGCCCCGCCCTCAAAATCGGACCCTGAGGGGCCCCGCCAACCAAATCGGACTCTGAGGGGCCCCACCCACAAAATCGGACCCTGAGGGGCCCCACCCTCAAAATCGGACCCTGAGGGGCCCAACCAACGAAATCAGACCCTGAGGGGCCCCAGCCACAAAATCGGACCCTGAGGGGCGCCGGCCACAAAATCAGACCCTGAGGGGCCCCAACCACAAAATCAGACCCTGAGGGGCCCCGGCCACAAAATCGGACCTTGAGGGGCCCCAACCACAAAATCGGACCCTGTGGGGCCCTGGCTACAAAATCCGACCCTGAGAGACTCCGGCCACAAAATCGAACCCAGAGGGGCCCCACCCACAAAATTGGACCCTGAGGGGCCCCGCCCACCAAATCGGACCCTGAGGCTCCCCGCCCACAAAATCGGACCCTGAGGGGCCCCGCCCTCAAAATCGGACCCTGAGGGGCCCCGCCAACCAAATCGGACTCTGAGGGGCCCCACCCACAAAATCGGACCCTGAGGGGCCCCACCCTCAAAATCGGACCCTGAGGGGCCCAACCAACGAAATCAGACCCTGAGGGGCCCCAGCCACAAAATCGAGTCCTGAGGGGCCCTGGCCACAAAATCGGACCCTGAGGGGCCCCGGCCACAAAATCGGACCCTGAGGGGTCCTGGCCACAAAATCAGACCCTGAGGGGCCCCACCCACAAAATCAGACCCTGAGGGGCCCCGGCCATAAAATCAGACCCTGAGGGGCCCGGCCATAAAATCGGACCCTGAGGGGCCCCGGCCACAAAACGTACCCTGAGGGGCCCCACCCACAAAATCAGACCATGAGGGCCCCACCCACAAAATCGGACCCTGAGGGGCCCCACCCATAAAATTGGACCCTGAGGGGACCCACCCACAAAATCAGACCCTGAGGGACCATACCCACAAAATCGGACCCTGAGAGGCCACACCCACAAAATCAGACCCTGAGGGGCCCCACCCACAAAATTGGACCCTGAGGAATCCCGGCCACTAATTCAAATCCTGAGGAGCCCAGGCCACCGAATCAGATCCTGAGGGGCCCCACCCACCAAATCAGACCCTGTGGCCAAAGTGGCCCCTGAGAGGCACCCACATTTAAAACGGATCCTGAGTTGAAAGTCTTGCAGGGGCAGCAGCCAAGTCTCTCTTAAAGGGGAAGCCCAGGCACCATTTCAAACCACTATCTGTACTTCCTTCAGGAAATACACATCTAGTCTATTAATATTTCCTGATACTATTGTGACTCCATCTTGCCTCCAAATGTAGGAGGGTTCCAGTGCTAGTGGAAGCACAACAACCACTGCCATGCTACAGTGTTGAAATGGTGTTTTTTCTTCAGCTTTTTCTTAATTCTTATTCTTCAGACATTCTACTAACAGGGCAGATATGTATGCCTGTGGTGAAACATGATGCTGGGGAGCCTGTGAAGAAAGCATGAGGGCGGCATCGCAAGAAGATGTGAGGTGACGGTCCCGGACCTGCGACACCCATCTGACTGACCCACCCCAGAAGTGAGTATAATAAAACATTTTTTTCCCATTTTGTCCGGTTGAGCCATGGTCCAAATGCAGGCCTTTGCCCAACTGCTTCAAACTCTCACTGATGAGCTTATGGTGCTGCGTGGTGAGGTGGTGCGGCAGCTGCAGCAGTTGGTGGGGTTTGGAGCCTTGGTTCAGGTGCAGGCTCAACCAGAACCCAAGATATCTCTGGGTTCAACAACAAGGGTTGGGAATCATTATGTCCCTTCTTAAGGGTGATCCCCATTCCTGGGCCTTCTCCCTGCCGGTTGATTCACCATCTCTATGATCAGTGGATGAGTTTTTTGCGGCATTGGCGCTGGTGTATGGAGATCCAGATGACATCTCCCTGGCAGAAACCCGACTCCGTAAGATCAAGCAAGGGGGCCGGGCTGCTGAGGAGTACTGCTCAGAGTTTAGGAGGTGGGCCACTGACACACAATGGAATGACCCTGCCTTTAGGAGTCATTTTGCGCAGGGTCTGTCCCCAAAGTTGCAGGATATTCTCGTGCAATACACTGCCCCCAGGTCATTGGAGGCTGCCATGTCCCTTGCAATCCAGGTGGATAGAAGCCTCAGGGAGAGGCACCAAATGTGCCCCCTGTAGTCCTTCCTAGGGAGGAGGACACACCAGTGCTGACAAATGAACCCACACAGGTGGGAGGAGCTAGTTCACAAACAGTGTTGCCTGCGGTTCGTCATGGTGTGGGGGCATGTTTTTACTGTGGGCAGACTGGTCATTTTATCGGGGTCTGCCCAGTTCATGCCAAAACATCTGTACCACCTAAGAAGTCCCATCCCCCTGGTCATGTGGAGGGAGGCGACCAGGGAGTGTATATTTCCTCCATTTTTTCCCCTGACTGTATCTTGTCAGCAGAAGTGGTGATTGGCGGGGTAACTGAGGGTATACCGGTGCTTGTGGACAGTGGAGCAGGAGTCAATCTGGTGGATGCTCACTTTCTCCAGACCCATGGCCTGAGGTGTAGGACGCTAGCAAAACCCCTAAGCATCCAGGCCATTGACTCTGTCCCACTGAGCCAGGGGAGGTTGACCCAAGTTGTGAATAATATACATCTGCGTATAGGGACTCATCATGATGAGTCCCTGTCATGCTCCGTCTTGGGGGGAATGTCATCACTAGTGTTGAGCATTCCGATACCGCAAATATCGTGTATCGACCGATATTCGTGGTATCAGAATTCTGATACTGAGTTCCGATACTTTTTGCATATCGAATACCGGAATTGGAAGTTCCCATAATGCTATGAGCCAGTTTGATTTGATTCAGCCAATGAGGAATCCTCAGAAATGTGGTCACATCCTGTTAGGCATGAAGGCATGTTAACTAATGGCATGGCTGTGATTGGCTGCTGAAATGATATCATGATGCACTATAAAAGCCGCCACCGCCATTTAGGGTTCACTCTGCTGTGAATTCCGTTAGGGACAGGCTGCTGTTCAAGACTCTGAGGGACAGTTAGAGATAGCGATTTGCTATATAATATTGTGCTTTACCCAGGCTACATTATCAATCACTGTAGCTTTCTTTCGCCTTGCAGAGCTGTTTACAGCTGTCTGCAAAGTCTGTGTGAGTGCAGCTCATGCTGTAGTGTGTCCTGCAGCCACCTCTGGTTGTAGGCCGCTCAGCGTGCGTCACTGTCTCATACATATTTATTTTTGTTTTATTGCTGCTCATTTTTCATTAATTCTCCTATTAGTGTGCATCCATCCGTATCCATCTACATTGGTTGCAAACACTACAGGAGTAGACAGAGGAGCCTTTCTGCAGCCTTTCAGTGCTAGTGCCCAGTTCTCTGCACTGTTCACGGCTGTCTGTGAGGTCTCTGTGTGTGAGTACAGCTCACGTTGTAGTGTGTTCTGCACCACCTCTGGTTGTAATCCGCTCAGCGTGCGTCACTGCCTCATACATAGTCCTTTTTTGTTTTATTGCAGCTCATTTTTCCTGATTTTTTTCCCCTATTAGTGTGCTTCCATCCATATCCATCTACATTGGTTGGTTGCAAACACTATATAGGAGTAGATAGAGGAGCCTTTTTTCTGGCTTGTGCCCTGCAGCCGCAGCCAGATTAGTATTAGCCTATTTTTTGGAGCCTCATCTATTGCATTGTAGGTTACCTTCCTGCATTGTAATAGCTCCAAAAAGTTTGTGATACTATCGCTTTCACATCTTTGGTCACATCCTTTTTGTTTTTTTGAAAAAAAAACACGTAAATAAAGTTCACCAAACACTCCACTTGACAGTTGTGTAGGCCACATTAGCTCATATTAAAGTGTAGTCCACACAGTTTATAAAATTAGTGTTTCTTATACCTGTTAGCAGCTGTTCAGGAATAAGCACACTAAGCCCCCCTTTGTACTTTTCTGCCTATCTTTATCAGTCTACCAAGATGAAGAAGGCAGGGAGTAAGGCACGTGGTCGTGGGTGTGGAGTTTCAGCAGGGAGAGGACGTGGGGATTCTGTGCCTGCTGCGGGCACCAGTGACTCAGCATCCCCCAGTTTTACCAGGCAACAGTCCTTTATGCACAGTTTTGTAGGACTTCGCTGTACCCCACTGCTGCGGGACGAACAAATTGAAGCCATTGTCGGAAGGATGGCAGCTAGCGCATCGACTTCAATTACTTCCACATCCTCTCAGGGCCAGAGCACTGAAGAGCAACCATCTGTCTCTTCACCACCTGCCAAATTGCCCAGGCAGTCAGAGAGCCCTGGATAAGAGCCATCTCTACTTCTGTTCTCTGACTTTCTTGGCTTGGAAACAGGTGGCCAGCCAAGCAGCATTCTAGAATGTGAAGAAGAGGGAATATGCAGTGATGCGCAACTGCTTTGTCCCTCTGAATCTATAGAGGCAGGTGGGCCAGTGCCTATGGTCAGCACACCTCTGTACGCATAAGATGATGAGACTCAGGTGCCACTTTCTGGTGCATAATGTGCTGGCGAGACTACCCATGAGAAGCAGGTGTTTGAAGAGGGGAGTGTAGATGATGAGGTCCTTGGTCCTTGACCCATCATGGCATGAGGAACAGGAAGGTAATGGGAGCAGCTCTGAGGAAGAGATTCCCCGAATGGCCAAAACAGGAGGGAGAGGGAGGGGGCAGACTTGGTTGCCTGTAGCCTCCACTTCGGCACCTGTTAGGAGCATTCCTCTTCCAAAACCCAAAACGGGCACTCCCAGGACTTGCAGTGCGTGGTCCTTTTTTGACACAGTTGCAGATGACATTTGCTTTGTCAAATGCAAGCTGTGTAATCATAAAGTCAAAAGAGGGAAAAGTGTCAGCAACCTGAATACCACAAATATGTGGAAACGTGTGCGGAACAAGCACGTGGTGGAGTTACAAAGACACACTGAAGACGTAGGCCAACCTACAGCACCACTTACCACCTCTTCAGCTCGTGTTGTAGCCTCTTCCTCCAGCTCACACACAGCTGGTTTGACTTCCTCACAGGATCGCCATGGAAGAACCTCTGGCACTGTTGTCCAGAGACACAAGTGACATTCCACCCACAGCACCACGTTCCCTGTCATCCTCACACTCCCGGGCCACTCTACAGCCATCGGTAGCACAGGCATGGGAGAAAAGGCGGCCATACTCGGCAAACCATCCCCGAGCACAGGCTCTGAATGCTGGCATTGCAAAACTACTGGCTCTTGAAATGCTCTCATTCAGGCTGGTGGAGACTGACACCTTCCGCAACTTCATGGCATTGGCAGTCCCACAATACACAGTGCCCAGATGCTTTTATTTCAGCAGGCAAACCATCCCTGCCCTGCAAAAGCATGTGGAGAGAAACATTAAACATGCGCTACTAAACGCCGTCAGTAGCAAGGTCCACCTGACCACCGATGCGTGGACCAGTAACCATGGACAGGGACAATACCTTTCTCTCACTGCCCATTGGGTCAATGTTGTGGAGCCGGGTACAGATCTTGAGAGTGGGAATGTGGACAGAGCAGGAGACATTGCCGGACACACATCAGGGGATCAGCTGACGTTACTGAACCCCAGTAACACAGGAACAAGTGTTGATTGTGCAGACGGCTCTTCTGAGCAGCAACTGGCGGTGTTGGAGGCCAGGGTAAATACTAGAGACAGAGTGGAGCCAGAGGCCTAATTAGAGCACGTTTAAAATCAGTAGTAGTCTACAACAGATATTAAACTTGAATAAATTAGGCCTCAGCCTACACCCTGATTGACCCTGGGCTCCAACATCGCCAGTTGCTGCTCAGAAGTGCCGTCTGCGCAGTCAACACATGCTCCAGTGCTATTGGGGTTCAGAAATCCCCAGCTGCGTGTCCGGCAATTTCTCCTGCTCTGTCCACACTCACACAACTACAGATTTTAAACTTGCTCCAATTAGGCCTCTGTTTCCACTCTGTTTGTAGTATTTTCCCTGGGTTCCAGCACCGCCAGCTGTTTCCCAGCATTGTCTTTGGCAAAGGTACTCCCTCCTGCCCGCCTGGTTCCAGCATGCCTGCTGTTTCCGCGTAGTGTCAACATCACTTTGCCACCCATACGTTGTCCTGTCGTGTTGTGGTCAGGGTAGCCGAGTCTATGGTGCCTGCAGTTTATGGGCTTTCTATGTGGGCTGCTGGATCTGGCAACAAAGGCTGGTTCCGTAGTGCCAATAGGACAAGCACCCCTTGTAGGACTGTGGGTTTTGGTAACTGTGGCCGGCTCGAGGCCTTGCAACTTTGTTTTTCATGGGTACCTTCTGCTACCCATCCAGGTTCCAGTACCGTCAGCTGGTTCTCGGCAGTGCCTTTGGCTTAGGTGCCTCCTTCTCGGTATCTGAGTTCCAGCAATGGCTGTTAGTCCTTGGTAGAGCTTTCTAGCACAGGTACCTCCTGCTTAGTAGCCAGGTTCCAGCACCATCAGCTGGTCCTCGGTAGTGCCATTGGCTCTTGTTCCTTCTGCTGCCTCTCCGGGTTCCTGCACCATCAGCTGGTCCTTGCTAGTTCCATTGGCTCTTGCAGCTTCTGCTACCCATCCGGGTTCCAGCACGACAGCAGGTTATCGGCAGTGCCTTTGGCTGAGGTGCCTCCTTCTCGATATCCGAGTTCCAGCAACGTCTGCTGGTCCTTGGTAGTGCTTTCTAGCACAGGTACCTCCTGCTTAGTAACTAGGTTCCAGCACCGTCAGCTGCTCCTCGGTAGTGCCATTGGCTCTTGTTCCTTCTGCTGCCTCTCCGGGTTCCAGCACCATGAGCTGGTTCTCGGCAGTGTCTTTGGCATGGGTACTCCCTCCTGCCCAATCTGGTTCTAGCATGCCTGCTGTTTCCGGGTAGTGTCATCGTCACTTTGCCACCAAAACATTGTCCAGTCGTGTTGCGGTCGGGTTAGCCGAGTCTGTGGTGCCTGCAGTTTATGGTCTTCCTATGTGGGCTGTGGGATCTGGCAACAAAGGCTGGTTCCATAGTGCCAATAGGACAAGCACCCCCTGTAGGTCTGTGGGTTTTGGTAACTGCGGCCGGCTCGTGGCCTTGCAACTTTGTTTTTCATGGGTACCTTCTGCTACCCACCCGGGTTCCAGTACCGTCAGCTGGCTCTTGGCAGTGCCTTTGGCTTAGGTGCCTACTTCTCGGTATCCGAGTTCCAGCAGCGTCTGCTGGTCCTTGGTAGTGCTTTCTAGCACAGGTACCTCCTGCTTAGTAACCAGGTTCCAGCACCGTCAGCTAGTCCTCGGTAGTGCCATTGGCTCTTCATCCTTCTGCTGCCCCTCCGGGTTCCAGCACCGTCAGCTGGTCCTCGCTAGTTCCATTGGCACAGGCAGCTTCTGTTATCCATCCGGGTTCTAGCACCGTCAGCTGGTTCTCAGCAGTGCCTTTAGCTTAGATGCTTCCTTCTCGGTATCCGAGTTCCAGCAACGTCTGCTGGTCCTTGGTAGTGCTTTCTAGCAAAGGTACCTCCTGCTTAGTAACCAGGTTCCAGCACCGTCAGCTGGTCCTCGGCAGTGCCATTGGCTCTTGTTCCTTCTGCTGCCCCTCCGAGTTTCAGCACCGTCAGCTGGTCCTTGCTAGTTCCATTGGCTCTTGCAGCTTCTGCTACCTATCCGGGTTCCAGCACCGTCAGCTGGTTCTCGGCAGTGACTTTGGCTTAGATGCCTCCTTCTCGGTATCTGAGTTCCAGCAACGTCTGCTGGTCCTTGGTAGTGCTTTCTAGCACAGGTACCACCTTCTTAGTAACCGGGTTTCAGTACCATCAGCTGGTCCTCGGTAGTGCCATTAGCTCTTGTTCCTTCTGCTACCCATCCGGGTTCCAGTACCGTCAGCTGGTTCTCAGCAGTTCCTCAGCCTTATTGTACCTTCTGCTACATTTCCAAGTTCAAGCTTTTGGAAATGGTTTTTGGTTATCACTCTGGATCTCCCTGATGACGACCCTGAAGACGACGACCCTGAAGACCACCCCAAAGAAGACGACGACCACGAAAATGATGACCCTGAAGACGACGACCTGGAAGACCACCCCGAAGAAGACCAAAAAGATGACCCTGAAGAAGATGACCAAGAGGACAAAGAACATGAATACAACCACCAAGATACAGAACAACAAAAGACAGAAGACCAAGAAGCAGAAGAACAAAAAGCAGAAGAACATTAAGAATAAGACTAAAAATCAGAGCAAAAGATATTATCTAAATTATAAGCAGAAGAAGACTAAGCAGTGTATGGGGGTGAGTCCGTTCCTCCTCTTGGTGCCCCTGGAAAATGCCTGCTGCTGCAGGCCAAACTGAACGCGGACAAATCCTGTTTTAAATCTTTTGTGACAGGCAGAACGGAAGGTGTAATCTTCAAACTTTTATAGTTAGCAGCTACAGGAATGCCTGTCACAAATAAGAATATGATGAAGAAGAAGAATAGGAAGAAGATGAAGAAGTAGAATATGAAGAAGAATAATAGTTGAATAAGAAGAATATGAAGAATGTAAGAAAAAAGAATATTAGGAAGAAGGTAAAGAATAAGAAGAAGATGAATAAGGTGAAGAAGAAGCTGATGAAAAAGATGCTACTGCTGCTGCTGCTGAGGATCATGAAGGAGAAAGTGTGGGAGAAGTAAAAAAGAAGGTGAAGAGCATGGAAGTGGTGAAACATACATATCTGACAAAATATAACAAAGGTTAAAATAGTCAATATCTTTGTAACTCTGAACATCTTTAAAAAAATATATTCCTGCTATTCCATTTGATTGGGCTAAACCTCTATGCCTTTAATGTCTCCTCCACCTCCCCCAATATATTCTACATTATTATTAGTTGTTTTTTTTTCATGTAGAATTAACCTACAAGGAAAGAAAGGGTTTATTTTAATTCCGATATTTCTGTCCCATTGACTTGTTGGTTTCCGGTATCGAAATCGGCGATATCTGATACTTTTTGGGGTATCGGTCCTATCCGATATTTCACAATATCGGATGGTATCACTCAACACTAGTCATCACCTATCATTTTAGGCCTCCCTTGGTTGGAAAGACACAACCCGGTCATAGGTGGGCGGTCTAGGGAAGTAGTCAGCTGAGATCAGTCATGTGAGGGCTGCTGCCCAGGGGCTACTGTCTCTGCCATCATTCTACAACCATCCCCTTCTCCAGTGGGGGCAGCAGAGGTGCTGCCAGGGAGTAGGGAAAGTCTCAACCCTCACCATTAGCCAACCCTGAGAGGCGGAGTCCTTGTAGGAGGAGGGGTCAGAGGAGGGTGGTGGTTCCCTCTCAGAATTGTTGTGAGTGTTGTGACACAGGGGTCACCTCTGTTGTTAGTTCCTTAAAGAGTTCACCATCCTGTGTAAAACGTGTGCATGGTAATAAACGTTCAGGTCTGGACCTGTGTGTGAATGAGTATTTATGGGTGTCCACCAAAAAAATCCAGTGAAAGTGTGCTGCTGGGGTTTGGAGTTCTCAGGGGATCAGGCCATATCAGGTGTCAGCCATCCTGGGCCCGGGGACTTACCCCCAGTAATGCCCATACTCAACTCATTTACCAGGTCAGCGCTCTGGAGATTTGTGGTGCCTCCGGAGCATACATTGTCATCTCCATCAGCCCACGTTTGCCATGAACCTGAGAGTCAGGTGGTTGCTGAGGTGAACTCTGGTAGATCTAGGCATCCTCACTGTAGGTGGTTTTCTGGTGAGATGCGATATTGAGGGTCCAGTGGCCCCTCATTGTAAGGGGGGTACTGTCACGATCTATTTTTGGATCTGTGTCAGTTTGGGCTGCTCACATTTAAACTTTTTTCCTTTCTGGCCATCGGGGGTTAATGTCAGTTTTCCCCCCAGGTGGCCGCTGGTGTTACTACATGTTTAGTTAGTCTGCTGGTGGTGACCACTCCCACCTTCCTACATAAGGTCACCTGAGGCATCAGCTGGTGTTGGTGATACACTTCCTTTTGGATACAAACCATGGTCAAGACAGGAGCTGGCTGAGAGCAGTGGTGCTTCTGTTGAATGCTTATCTGGTGCCTTACTCTGCTGTTCGGTGCATTGCAGCAGAGAAAGCTAAGTGTTGTTTGTCTTACTTTGTCTGTTATCTTTCTTTGGTGTTAGTGCAGCAGTGGGACCAGTGTCCGCACTTACCAATTCCCTATTGAGGGATAGGTGCAGGGCACTTGAGGGATAAGGTATCCTGCTCGGCGACAGGTTGAAAGAACCTGCATTGGGACATCAGGGAGATCAGGGCACATCCTTAGGAGAGTGCGGGAGGTGTCCCTTTCCCCGTTCCCTATAGCAGGTCCCACTGTTGTAATTGTGTCCCCTGTGTTCAGTTGTTTGTCCAGTTGTTTTGGTGACCGACCGATCGTCGGGTCGCGTCAAGCAGGGCCAGTCACATTTCGTGACACATGTGTTATCAACATAGACTTACATTTAAAGCTTGCAAGTTTTACTTCTGACTTCTGATCAGTTAGAAGTTTCTGTCACAAGATGGTAGATTGGGACCAGAGCAGTGCTGGCAGAGCTGAATATGGCATCTACTAACACTAGGCTCAGGGACAGTATGTTATTGACACCAGTGCTGAAATAGAAGAAATGGTGGAGCTGTGCTTTAACGGACCAGCAGCTCTTCCACGTATACCTTACAGGTGCTACAGTAGTGTTGGCAAGATCCTTGTAAATGAGTGAAAAAGTGTGCACCATACGGCCCATAGGACCTGGTAAGTAGAATGTCCAGTGTCATGATTGTCTATAGTAGCCCTTTTGAGTGGACGGATAAAAAATAATACGTTAATAATGTTTGCATGGTTGGCCAGTGACGTAGCAACTGTTTGTGGCGCCCGGGGCGGTCGAAAAATTTGCCGCCCCTTTGGTCGTTGATAATTCGGAAGCATCCGAAGAGCCCACACTACACTCAAAGATCTAATTTTTAGTCTGCTACTAACTCTGCTATTATTTCTAAATTTCTAGACTTTCAACTTCTTGCAGTTCTCTATATGTATGTATTAGCTTGATGATGCTGGATGAAGACCTAATGGCTTTTTTTAATACTAATTTTTAATAATGTGACAGAAAAAAAAACAGAAAGTACAAATTATTTTGGCGGACAGGGGGCGGACACTGACAGCTTGGGGTCCCTGTGCAAGAAATGTGTCCGGGCCCCCCTCCTTTTATGGCGTCAAAGCTACGTGTGTGTGTGTATATATATATATAGATAGATAGATTATTGATATTATATAGCCACACACACACATACAGGTATATATTACATAGTCTCCTTTATTATGTATATTGCTGTCCCATACACAGTGCCTTCTCTTGTTATGTACAGTTCTGTCCCTTACATATTGGATTATATAGAGCCCTGTTTTTTATTACATACCGTCCTGTCTTGTTAGCTGTATAATGCAATGATGGCTGATGGAGCATGGGAAAGCTTCCTTTCTAATGGAGGAGCTGATGGACTGGTCGTCTGGTCACCGGCTCCTCGATCAGCAGTCATTTTATATCTAACAAGAGAGGGGACCATGTAATAAAAGAGGGCGCTGTGAATAACAAAAATAACAAAAATACACTATGTAAGAGACAGCACTATACATAACAGCAGAGGAAGCTATATAATAAGGGACGGCACCATATATAACTAGAGAGGATGGTAGGTAATAAGGGGCGGTGTTATACATAATAAAAGAGGAAACTATGTAACTAAGGATGGTGTTATACAGAATTAGTGAGTACACTATATACTAAGGGACTGTGTTAGACATAATAAACGATAATGTCTTCCTCCACCTCCCCCTGTTCCTAAGGCCATTATAAGTCCCCCTTCCTCCCATCCCAATCCCCCACACCCCTCATTGTCCTCCTCCCCTCGCATCCCATTATTGTCCTCTCCCCCACCTCCATCATTTTCTTCTCCACCACTATCTTTGCTTTCTCCCCCACCACTCCCATCATTGCCCATTCCACCACCTCCATCATTTCCTCCTCCTCCACCACCCCCATTTATTGCCCTTTCCACCACCACCATCATTGCATTCTCACCCACCACCCCATCATTGCCCTCTCGACCATCACCCCATCATTGTCTTCTCCCCATCACTGCCTTCTCCATCACCCCATCACTGTGCCTTCTCCCCATCACTCCCATCATTGCCTGCTCCATCACCCCATCACTCCCATCATTGTCTGCTCCATCACCCCATCATTGCCTGCTTCATCACCCCCATCATTGCCTGCTCCATCACCCCATCACTGCCTTCTCCATCACCCCATCACTGCCTGCTTCATCACCCCATCACTCCCATCATTGTCTGCTCCATCACCCCATCACTGCCTGCTCCATCACTCCCATAATTGTCTGCTCCATCACCCCCATCATTGCCTGCTCCATCACCCCCATCACTCCCCTCATTGCCTGCTCCATCACCCCATCATTGCCTGCTCCATCACCCCCATCATTGCCTGCTCCATCACCCTATCACTGCCTTCTCCATCACCCCATCACTGCCTGCTCCATCACCCCCATCACTCCCCTCATTGCCTGCTCCATCACCCCATCATTGCCTGCTCCATCACCCCCATCATTGCCTGCTCCATCACCCCCATCACTCCCCTCATTGCCTGCTTCATCACCCCATCATTGCCTGCTCCATCACCCCATCACTGCCTGCTCCATCACCCCCATCACTCCCCTCATTGCCTGCTCCATCACCCCATCACTGCCTGCTCCATCACCCCCATCATTGTCTGCTCCATCACCCCATAATTGCCTGCTCCATCACCCCATCATTGTCTGCTCCATCACTCCCCTCATTGCCTGCTCCATCACCCCATCATTGTCTGCTCCATCACTCCCCTCATTGCCTGCTCCATCACCCCATCATTGCCTGCTCCATCACCCCATCATTGTCTGCTCCATCACCCCATCATTGTCTGCTCCATCACCCCATCATTGTCTGCTCCATCACCCCCTCATTGCCTGCTCCATCACCCCATCATTGTCTGCTCCATCACTCCCCTCATTGCCTGCTCCATCACCCCATCATTGCCTGCTCCATCACCCCATCATTGCCTGCTCCATCACCCCATCATTGCCTGCTCCATCACCCCCATCATTGCCTGCTCCATCACTGCCTGCTCCATCACCCCATCATTGCCAGCTCCATCACCCCATCATTGCCTGCTCCATCACCCCATCATTGCCTGCTCCATCACCCCATCATTGTCTGCTCCATCACCCCATCATTGCCTGCTCCATCACCCCATCATTGCCTGCTCCATCACCCCATCATTGTCTGCTCCATCACCCCATCATTGCCTGCTCCATCACCCCATCATTGTCTGCTCCATCACCCCATCATTGCCTTCTAGACCATCACTCCCATCATTGCCTGCTCCATCATACACACAGACACACACACACACACACAGACATACATACATACATACACACAAGACACCACCTCTCTCCTCTCACCTGTCCGCAGCATCGCCCGCGCTTCCTCCCTCACACAGCAGCGGCCGCTGAATGATGACGTCACTCAGCGGCGCTCCTCTGTGTGAAACAGGAAGCGCGGCCTCCGGGCAGGAAGCAGGACGGACCATTGCCGCTCCGCTCCTGCTATTCACTCTTGCAGGCAGCGGAGCTGCCGTGATCGCATCGCTCCCTGCCCGCCGCTGCACTGCACTGCAGGGTGGAATTGCTGCTGCCGCGCCGCCCCCACACACATGCCGCCTGGGGCGGACCGCCCCCCCCGCCCCCCCCATGCTACGCCAGTGTGGTTGGCTGATGCAGCTTTACGTGAAACTTCTTTTTGGCTACTACTAATGCCTTTTGAGACACCTCTCTTTTCACATAAATTCAATGGCTCTGAAGTTCAAAAAACCCTGATTGTTCTTGTTTTAAGTGCTGCTGTGCGTTATTATTAAATAATATATCTACACTTAGAAATAACAATAAGAATATAATTTGTCTTTTATGCCCTGATATTAAAAAACATTTCTCTTTAATTGTAAATTATTACGAAATGGATCTATAGAAAATGCTTTTCTTATTATTTTTTTTAATGTTTTTAGAAGTGTAAAATACTTTAATACAAAAGATATTCAGTGTCTTAAACTAACACAAGAAAAAAAAAATGTATACACTGCTCTTATTTTTTTAAGAACCACACAACAAATAAATAATGTGCTGTTACACAGCACATAGTAAGGCTTTAACCTATCTTGTTTATGAGCAGTAATTAAAGTGTGAAGCATGTTTTTTTTTGTAGAAATGATACTATTTAATAAAGTATTTGAATTTCAAAATATATCTTGTAAGCTCATGGGGAATGCTGAACAATGTACCGCGTTGCTCAGGATCTCATTTATTTGTGGTTTAAGGGAGAAATTCTGTTTTTCTTCTACTGGGGTGAAGAATAAATTTTCCTTAGGGCTTTTAGATTGCCATAGGGGACCATTTATTTTTTTAACCTACTTCTACTCTAAAATACTAATGAGACAACTGGGATGTCTGGATTCAGAATATCGTGGACAGCGCTAGAACACTTGACTTTCACTAGTCATAAGATTTAGTAAAATATAATATTTTGGGTAAAATCTTGTTGCTACTAAAAGAAAAATAGCATAAACGTTTAAAGGATGTATGAAATAAAAAGTGACCAATTGTTTAAATCAAGTTTTAATGATAAACATAGATTTAAAGCACCAGTTCATCTGTTATTTTCAGTGTTAGCTTCCAATCTAAAATCCCTGACCACAGTCACATACTTATCTGCCACCATGTTCACCTTTAATTGGTGCAGCTCCCGTCCTGCAGTGCAATATTGTGATAGTAACCTGACAGAACAGAAGTCAGAAATAAGTCACAAACTCTCATGGAAGTCAGTGAGAGCCAGCATGAGACTCTCATAGGCTTGCAATGGAAAGTGACCCCGTCTTGCTCCAACAAACACTGGAGTGATACGGCAGGTCACAAACTGAGGATGACTAACAGGATTGATGGCAATAGGAGAAGACAGTGCAAGTGTAAAACCATGGACAGGGACTTTACATTGGAAGCACTAGTCTAGGTTTCCAAACAAACCAAATGCTGGAGTGGTACTTTCAATAATTTTTGGTGATTTTATTATACATCTTCCATTCCCATTTTAAAACAAAACTTCATAATAGAACAAAATTCCTTCTTATTTAGAGATTACTTGTTAAGCATGAAGTCCATACAATACTGCTTGTTAGCCTGCTAGGCTTAAATTTCTGCTTATTAATCATTTAGCAAAAGTATTCAATCCAGGAACTCTGCACACCTCCATACACACAGCCTGTGTGAGATAGACTTCTAAATTTACACAGTAAAGAACATGTTCCAAAGCATTACTTTATTATTATACATTTATATAGCGCCAGTTATTCCATGGCACTTTACATATGAGAAGGAGAAATATAGACAAGTACAATAAACATGTGTAAGACAAGGGACACACAAGTAAGAAGGAGAGAGGACCCTGCCCACGAGGGCTCACAGTCTACAGGGATGGGTGAGGATACGCTAGGAGAAGGTAGAACTGGCTGTGTGGTGGTTCAGTAGAGTGGGGATCATTGCAGGCTGTGGGCTTGTCGGAACAGGTGGGTCATCAGGCTCTTCTTGAAGGTTTCCATTGTTGGTGAGAGTCTGATGTGTTGCGGCAGAGAGTTCCAGAGTATGGGGGAAGCACGGGAGAAGTCTTGTATGCGATTGTGGGAAGAAGAGATAAGGGGGGAGTAGAGAAGGAGATCTTGAGAGGATCGAAGGTTGCGTGCTGGTAGGTATGGGGAGACCATGTCACAGATATATGGAGGTGACAGGTTGTGGATGGCTTTGTATGTCATGGTTAGGGTTTTGAACTGGAGCTTCTGGGCAATAGGAAGCCAGTGAAGGGTCTGGCATAGGGGGGAGGCTGGGGAATAGCAGGGAGACAGGTGGATTAGTCGGGCAGCAGAGTGTAGGATGGACTGGAGTGGTGCTAGAGGGGAGGCCAGAGAGTAGGAGGTTGCAGTAGTCGAGGCGGGAGATGATAAGGACATGCACTTGTGTTTTTGTGGTTTCATGGTTGAGGAATGCGCGGAACCGGGAAATATTTCTGAGTTTAAGGCGGCAGGAGGAGGCAAGTGCTTGGATATGTGGTTTGAAAGAAAAGGCAGAGTCGAGGATCACCCCAAGGCACTGAGCGTGCGGGACTGGGGAAAGCGAGCTGCCATTGACATTGATGGATAGGTCTGGTGGAGGGGTAGAGTGACATGGGGGAAAGATGATGAATTCTGTTTTGTCCATGTTCAGTTTGAGAAAGCGAGCAGAAAAGAAGGCTGAGATAGCAAACAGACATTTTGGGAGTTTTTCGTCAGTAAGGAGGTGAGGTCAGGTCCAGATAGGTAGATCTGCGTGTCATCGGCGTAGAGGTGATACTGCAAACAGTGGGATTCTATGAGCTGTCACAGGCCGAAGGTGTACATGGAGAAGACTAGGGGTCCTAGGACTGTGCCTTGAGGAACACCGACAGACAGGGGGCGAGGTGAGTAGGTGGTGTGTGAGAGGGAGACACTAAATTTTTGGTCTGTTAGGCATGATGAGATCCAGGATAGGGTCAAGCCTTTGATGCCAAGAGATGAGAGAATCTGTAGCAGGAGGGAATGGTCCAAGGTGTCGAAGGCAGAAGAGAGGTCCTGGAGAAGAAGGACAGAGTAGAGTCGCTTGTTCCTGGTGGTTTGTAGGTCATTAGTGACTTTAGTTAGGGCAGTTTCAGTTGAGTGATATGGTCGGAAGCCAGACTGTAACCAGTCAAAGAGGGAACAGGAGGAGAGGTGGGAGGACAGTTTGAGATATACATGCTGTTCCAGTAGTTTTGAGGCATAAGGGAGAAGAGATATTGGGTGATAGTTAGACACAGGATGGGTCGAGGGAGGGCTTTTTGAGGATGGATGTGATTGAGGCATGTTTGAAGGATGAGGGAAAGACACCATTTGTAAGTGAAAGGTTGAAGAGGTGTGTAAGAGTTGGGATGAAGACTGTGGCAAAGTTAGGGATGAAGTGGGATGGGAGCGGGTCAAGCGCGCAAGTGGTGAGGTGTGATCTTCACAGGAGGGTGGAGAGCTGATCTTCTGTCATGGTGGAGAAGCTGGTTTTGGAAGAACAGGGCTGAGTGGCTAGGAAGGGCATTGGGGTCTGCGGGCCAAAGCTTTCTCTGATCGTATCGATCTTCTGCTTAAAGATGGAGGCAAAGTCTTCAGCACAAATGAGAGGAGAGGGAGGAGGTGCTGTGTGACAAAGCTGTTTAGGGTCGTGAGACAGAGAGGATATGAGAGATGAGAAGTAGGTTTGTTTTGCGGCAGAGAGCATGAACTTGAAGTTGGCAATTGACTGCTTTTATGCGTTGAAGTGCTGGGTAGAATGAGTTCTCTTCCATCTTTGCTCAGCAGCCCTGGAAGCCCGTCTTAGTTCTTTGGTCAGATTGGTCAGCCAGGGCTACCTGTTGATTGTACAAGTTTTGCTCTGTGTGAGGTGTCGGCCGAATCAAGTGTTGCTGTTATTGTGGTGTTATAAAAAGTGGCAGCAGCATCTGTGTCATGAATGGAAGCTATGCCTGTGAGGAGGAGAAGGGATTCAGAGAGTGATTGTAATTTGAGGTGTTTGAGATTCCTGTGAGGGTGAGCGAGTTTGTGGAGAGGGGTTTGCAAGGTAGGAAAGGACAGGGAAGAGAATATCAGTAGGTTGTGCTCAGACAGGGGAGTGGTGAGTTAGTGAGATCAGTGAGGGAATAAAGACGGGTGAAGATAAGGTCCAGCGTGTGACCATCTTTGTGAGTAGCCGCAGAGGACCATTGAGTGAGGCCGAGGAAAGCCGTGAGTGATAGAAGTTTAGAAGCAGTTTATCTACAAACCACTATGTATCTAACGGCCTTATGTACCTCCCCCTCTGCCTAAAGCCTTGGGCTTGGCACCTTTTACCACTAGACATGGGAATCTCAGGAGTTCATTGGCATTACAATGCAACTCCCTGCTCTATGTTCTATATGGTAGCAGAAATACTGCAGGGCTAGAAACCAGTGAGTAACACAAGCATTTTCTCCCTTTTTCTTCCTGATCCACTTGCGTGGGGCATGGTCTGACATTAATTTGCTTTTTCACTCTTAGGCTACTTTCACACTTGCGTTTTTTTGCTGCGCGTTCTTTGCACACACAAACGCATGAAAAAAACGCATCATGCGTTTGTGTGCGTTTTTTTGTGGGTTTTGGTGCATTTTTTTAAAAAAACGCATGCTTTTTGTGCGCTTTACAATGTGCACGTATGCGCACCAATACACTTTAATGGGTGTTTTGCTGTAAAAAAAACCGCATTGCGTGCGCATGCATTTTTTGGGGGCAAGTCGGACGCACAAAAAAAGCAACAGGATGTATTTTGTGCGCCCGAGCGCACACTACAAAAAAGCATGCACATACAAATGCGTACAAACGCATGTGTATGCGCACTTATGTGCACCTATGTTAAAGTATAGGAAAAAAACGCATGCTTTTTTGCGCTAAAACGCAAGTGCGAAACCAGCCTAAGAGACAGCATCGCAACATGTAAACTACCCAATTTATGGTCAAACATTCCTTTTCTCTCCATGTATATCCCGAGAAATGATGGCTCCTAATCCGACTTCTGAGGCATTAGTTTCCAGTACAAATTTCTTCTTAAAGTAAAGGCAATCAGGACTGGCTGCTTACATAGAGCTACTTTGAGTTCTTGAAAGGCCGTATCCACCTAGGACAGCCATTTGGCCATTATTTTCTCCCTTTAAGAGGAGCGGTCAGGGGTGCTGCCACCATGGCACAGTTTGGAATGAACTTTCTGTAGTACCCCACAATTTCCAGAAAGACACAAACTTGTTTCTTTGAGAAAAGGTTTAGCCAGTTCCAGATTGCATCCACTTTATTGATCTGGGGTTTGATTTCACCTGTACCTACTTGATATACAAAGTGTTTGGCCTTCTCTTTCCCCATGGCCCTTTTTTTAGTATAAAGATTACTCCATCTTCCTGAGTGTATCCAACACTACCTAGAGGTTTCCCAAATGACGTCCCCAAATCAGGCTGAAGATTACGATATTGTACATATACGCCACAACTTAATTCTTGTGGGGTGAGAGGATCTGGTCGATGGTCTGACCGAAGCTCCCTGCAGTCCCAACAGGAAACAAGAGAAAGCTGTCCTCTCCTTGACTTTTTGTGACATGGAGATTTGCTTATATTAGTGATGAGCGAGCATGCTTGTCTCTACTCATTGCTTGCTCGAGCATCAGTGTGCTCCGGATGCTCATTACTCAGCAATTTTTTTTTAGTGCTCGGGCTGGAGCTCAAGTCCTTGCCACACTTGTTTGTCACTTTTTAGACAGCCAAAGAACATGTGGGGATTGCCTGCCAGACACTCTAATGTCGTAGCTATCTTGATTGTGGCATTACTGTGATTGACGGACTGCATTACATCATCAGTTCTAAATAAGACCCGTGACACTATGCTCATCACTCTGTACCCCAGAAACAGGCAGAGTAGAGGTGCCAGTGAGAGAGGGACTGAATTCAGTAGCATATTAGCCAGGGATTCAAACACAATTTTATTTCTTTTAAGTACAACAGCTCTTCTTAGGGCTGATTATAATAAATAGTAATACTGCTGTTAGCAGTACTTACGGAGAGATTGTGCAGAAGGGATTGTGTATTACAATATAGGGTGAATTACATGTCCTTTATGCTGCAGCCTGCAATTCATACTAAAATCCCTTCTCAGCGCTAAAAATATTCTTTTTGCTCATAATCCTGCAAATTGTTCTGAGCATGGAAATATTATGCACCATTTTTTCTGCAGCAGTTGTGCATCAAAAGCATGCAGCCAGAATTGGTTGAATCTCAACAGCATTGCTATATTGATGCTGCAGTCTTATACATCCATCTGAGGTGTGCAAATTTGACTGGCTTTGTAATACTGCGTTTTTTAGAACTGTGAAATTGTATATGGAATTTATTGTGCTAGAGTTGGGCCTCAAAATCCCCACCACACCAAAAATAGTTTGTTAAAAAAATGTGGTTGCTTAATTGATACTGCAGTCTTGTACATCCATCTGAATTGAGCAAACTTTGCTTACATTGTAATACTGCAATTTTTTTGAGGAGTGAAATTGTATATGGCATTTATCGTGCTACAGTTAAGCCTTAAACCGTTAAGCCTTATTTGATATAAAAATCTCCACTAATTATAAATGTTGTTAGGCACTATTTGCACCTTACAGACCTAGTTATTGTTTTCATGCTACTAATATACATAGAA
Source organism: Dendrobates tinctorius (assembly GCF_039654945.1). Lineage (NCBI taxonomy): Eukaryota > Metazoa > Chordata > Amphibia > Anura > Dendrobatidae > Dendrobates > Dendrobates tinctorius. Next base: position 57,984,688 of record NW_027361707.1, on the reverse strand, counting down.
TTTAATCTTTGTAGTTTACCTTATACATCTGCACTTTAGGTGCTTATCATCTGATATTAAAATAACTTTTTTGTTTTTTCTACTGCTGTGCACTATTGCACTTTGCAAGTTAAAAATTAAATAATTTGTCATTGATAATTCCTTGTTGTGTATTGTGCGCTATACATATATATATATATATTTGTAGGAGGAGTTTTTTCAATACTTTTAAAAACTTTTTTCAATCTAATTGTGTGAGCACCTGTGTGTTGCTCAGTATACAGGGATTAATACATAAATGTTGCAGGCTTAAGTTTATGGCCACTTATACTTTAAAGTATGCACCTGTTGCTGAAGTAATTATGTGCAACACCTTGAATAGGGTATAATTGTACTTGTTGTGACCTGTGAAAGTAGTATTTATTTGTATATATCTCCATTGTTAACTTTTTATATATTAAAAACATGTTTGTTTGAATAAAGATGGATTACAATTAATATACATTGGGCGTTGACTTTCAGTTTTTGTAGGATTTATTGATTATTGGGAAGTGCCTGTATTAGGCCTGTGTTTGTTTTATGTGAGTATATGCAATTTATTTGAGCAGTGAAATTTTATATGGCATTTATCGTGCTATAGTTGGGCCACAAAACACAAAAAAAGTTTGTTACAAATAGCATTGCTATATTATACTGCAGCCTTTGATGTCCATCTGTGGAGGTAAGGGATGGGGAAGTGGACGTGATGCTGATGGTGAGTGCAAAGGCAGAGTATGTGGGCAAAGTGAAACTGTGCCTGCCACGGGACACAACAAACACACACATCACACACATGCTCGAGTTTCCCATTGACTTCCATTATCTTCATTACTCAGGTCGAGCACCCGTTAATAACGATTTGCTCAACTCGAGCAATGAGTACACAAGCATTTTAGAGCTTGCTCATTACTAGCCAAAATCTCTTTGTTAGATCTAAGGTGGTTATGTATCTTGCCAGCCCATGTTTCAGAGTTATCTCATTGACGTGCGCCATCAGAAATGCACCGAACTTGGACACTTAGCTCAGCTTCCGATAATCAATACTGATTCTCCATTCTCCATCGGGTTTTGGGATCAAGGACAATCAGGTTAGACAACCTGCTCTTAGGCTCCTCAATGACTAAGAGATTAAGAATACGCTTCACTTCCTTGGAGATCAGTACTAGGCGGGCCTCTGGAATGCGGTTGGGCTTCAAATTCACCTGCACATGGGGTGCTATCAGAACCTTGTGTTCTTTGTCATTTGTCCATCGCCGGCAAATCTGAGAACAATTCCCTTTTCTGCTGCAGAAATTCCCAACATTGCAGTTTTTGGACCTTCCACAGTGTTTTCACTAATGTGACGTCTTCAGTAGTGATGAGCGAGTATATTTGGGTGGCCTCCGAGTATATGGGGCGTGCTCGGAGATTTAGCTTGTGTTGCCGCAGCTACATGATTTGCGGCTGCTAGACAAAGAAACATAGTAACATAGATAGCAAGGCCGAAAAAATACATTTGTCCATCCAGTTCAGCCTATATTCCATCAGAATAAATCCCCAGATCTACGTCCTTCTAAAGAATCTAATAACTGTAAGATACAATATTGTTATACTCCAGGAAGACATCCAGGCCTCTCTTGAACCCCTCGACTGAGTTCGCTATCACCACCTCCTCAGGCAAGGAATTCCAGATTCTCACTGCCCTAACAGTAAAGCATCCTTTTCTATGTTGATGGAAAAACCTTCTCTCCTCCAGATGCAGAGAATGCCCCCTTGTGACTGTCACCTTCCTTGGTATAAACAGATCCTCGGAGAGATATTTGCATTTTCCCCTTATATACTTATACATGGTTATTAGATTGCCCCAGTTATCTTTTTTCTAGACTAAATAATCCTAATTTTGCTAATCTCTCTGAGTATTGTAGTTCCCCCATCCCCTTTATTAATTTTATTGCCCTCCTTCGTACTCGCTCTAGTTCCATTATATTCTTCCTGAGCACCGGTGCCCAAAACTGTACACAGTACTCCATGTGTGGTCTAACCAGGGATTTGTACAGAGGCAGTACAATGCTCTCATAATTCATCCCAACAGGATGAATACATGTGGGGATTTTCTGTTTGTAAGGGAATACCCACCTGTATTCAGGCTGCCTAGCAGCCAAAAATCATGCAGCTGCGTTGACAAAAACTG